>NC_016089.4:5139886-5293713 GCF_000004515.6 Glycine max | reverse complement strand
ATATGATAGAATAGACTAGATAGTTTTAAAGTAAATAATAATAAAGTAGAAGAAAACGTGATAGATTTCATATTACTAAATATTTGATGTGTGCTAAATACTCTCTTAGATAATTAATACATATGTTGTCCTATGGGATGTTTGAAATGAATTAAATAATATCAGAATGAGATAATATATGTGTGTGACAATATTACCATTTCATCAAAATCATAATATATATATATATATATATATATATATATATATATATATATATATATATATATATATATATTGAAATTAATTCAGAATCTGTTTCTAAACTTTATAACATTATCTTTTAAAATTATATGAAAAATTATCTTCAATATTCCTTCTTGAATTTTATACATCATTTCATTTTTAAATTTTAAAAATTAAATAAAGTTCAACTGAAAGATTAATGACACAATGAACATTAAATATTTAATAAAATATTATAATGTAATTATAACATATTTTAAACAACCGATATGATTTTTTTATCATAATATAATATTTATAAATTCTATTATTTTATTTTTTGAAATAATGTTTGAATATTTTTCTAATTAATAATATATTTCAAATTTATACTAGACTAACTCAACTCCCTTTAATTTTCAGGATGCACTAGACTAACTCAATAGGATAAGCTGATCATAATAAGAAAAAGATACCTACAAAAATATTTTTTATTAAAAAAAATGTAAATGTGGCATATATTTATGATTTATCTATGAGAGAAAGAAAAAACATATTTTAAAATATAAAGACATAAGAATGTAATTTAAATACGTATCAAGATATAAACGAATATATAATTTATTCGTTTTTTGTTGTTGAAATGTATGCTTGGTCTCCTAATTAAGAAGTTCTACTTATTTTAATTTCTTTTGTAGCTAGTTTATAGTTTGACATCCTTGGCAGATAGCTTTGCCAGATGTTAGGTAATGGCGTGAGTACATGCATTAATTGTACAAGGAAATATTGAAAACAAGGTATTGTACTTCATGATCTGACTCATATTCGAAGGTGATAATCCAATTAACAAGAAGCGTTTTGAAAAAAATAGTTGATTTAAGCAAATGGTCTTAAGCTATTGATTAATGCAGGATGTGATTTTTTTTTAATTAGCAGAAAACACGTCTCCAGGCTATGGGTAAATCTCCAACACGCACTAAAATTTAAAAAATTCTATACATGGACAACTAAAATATATATATATATATATATATATATATATATATATATATATATATAGCAGTTGTATATATGCAAGAATTTGTTAATTTATTTTCTTCATGATAAATATTTTCTTTAAGAATTAATTTTTAGTTATTTCCCTACGACACATTCAAAATAGGAGTTGATGTAGATCAATCTGCCAGATCAGAATGATGAAGCCTCTCCATTAGACGGCCTGCATAACGTGTGAAACATTAGGTTAGGTTATTATAGATATATAATATGTCTGTAAGGAGAAATATGAGATAAATAATAATGTTATATGCCTTCCGAAAAAAAATGAGATGATGTTATATGAATCATATAATTCATTTGTGGTTATCTTAATGACATTCGTCATTTCATCTGTTAAGTGTTCATCTATTTTAAAGTTAAGTACAAACGATTTTGATAAAAATTACTTAATGGCATTCGTCATTTCCTCTATTTAGTGTTCGTCTATTTTAATTATTGAACGTAACTAAGATGTATACTTATAGTAACTTTAATCAGAATTTTTTCAATAGAACTTATTCACCGTGATGAGAAGAATTGATTCCAAGGTAAAACAATATATGAGGCCTGAGTTGGAAAAATAAATAATATTAGCACAATCGAAAAGTAATACCTAATCTAGTAAATGTTTTTCCCAAAGAATGAAGCAGCTTATCAATACTTTTTTTAAACATTCATTTTTCACGTGTAATGAAATGGAATATGGGGAATGGGATGGAGGATAAAACTTGTCAACATGCAAATTAATTATTTTTTTTCCATTCGTTCCATGTGTTTTACGTTTTTCTCGCTGCAAAACCACTTTCATACGAATTCCAAAATAATATTGGTCTCCCTCCCTCTTATATAACATTTTAATTGGATTATGAACACATATTTGACTATTTTTTTAGAGGACATATTTGACTATTAACGTTACGGAATAATGTAAGGACTTAAAATCATTAATTAAATAATTTGTTATAATTAAATAGTTTGTTATGTTTGTGCATATCTTTAACCATAATCTTAATGGTTGGCCTGTCAATCAATAACTTCGATTTTAAAATTTATTCTCTAAATAAATCAGTTGCATAACACATGCTGACATGCATGTCTTTGTGAATCAATTGCTTTGCACTCCATGCAGCTCCATTTTGTGTTAACTTCACCACGTACAAAATCAACGGGTACGGAAAGATTCATATATATATAGAAGTTGAGAGAAAGAGAGAGGAATTTAGGAAGGTCCAAAATTTTCCAGTAGTAATAACTCCAATCTACCAACAACCATGGTTAATATAAATGATGTCAATTTATATCTTATCTCTTCGTCGTGATCCAAAATTCGAATCTTAAATTTAAATATAAAATAAATTATATTGAATACTTATCTTATTTGTGTTGATAATTTTTAATAAAGATTAGTCATTATTTTTAATAGAAATATACTTTATATCAATACAATGATGGAATAAAAAATCAATTTTATTTTAATTTTTATTTTGTTCAATTTAGGTGATGACGTCAAAATAGGCAAAATCAAAGACTGCATAGATTATTTTAGCCCAATTAATGATTTTGAACTTAAGTTTTGAATATATAATTTTGTTAAATATTTTCATAAAAAATTATCTTTTATAAATGTTTCTAAGTTAAATAGGACTGTGTAATGTTCTCTATATAACAAAAAAAAATATGACCAATGTTAAAAAGAAAAAAAATTACTAATATGGTTGGATCTTAATTTACTGTATAAGAAAATGGTTGTATCTTGTAGTAATTAATTTGATTACTTATTCTTAAATAATCTTCTAAAAAAGTCTTAAATAAATAATAAAGTTAACCCAAATTCCTATATTTTTTTAAGAAAAAAAATCTATTTATCAACCTGTTACTAATTCAAGTAGAATAAACTCAAAACTTTTTAAGTAAAATTTTATATTCAAACATTGTAAATAAAAAAATATAATTAAAAAAAGAAATTTCATTAATATAATAAGTTAATTAATTAAATTCTTTAACAAATAATAATTATCAACAAAATTAATAGATATCATGAAAATCCTATAACTGTATCCTATCACTAAACTAATTTTTATTGTAACCTAAAAAAAATATTTTTTATTGTCGATGTAGTTTTTTTTTTTACTCATTATGGTCGATGTAGTGAAACAAAATCTAGCCGTCACAAATATCACTTCTCCTAACGCACAGAAAATTGTCACGAAAGGTACTTTTCAAAAGCCAGTCACCGTCAGGAAAAATTGGATATACATATTGGCAACTCTGGCCATCAACACTCAAAACAAAGCAAATGGCACTTTCGTTGTTGAGGGGTTAAGTTTATTGACCAGAAAATTAAAGAAACAAATTTAACAATTTTATAATTTATAATACGTGTCTTGTTTTGTTATAATCTCAATTGTTAAATTTCAAATTATTAGCTACAGTTTCTATATTTTTCAAATAAATCACACACTTTATAATTTTATTTTTTACAGTTTATGCTCATATTGTCATAGTAACCTCATTCAAAGACCATAGCATGCTGCATGCAAGATATTATTTATTTGGTATTGAAAGCATGCAGGATATAACATTGCAAACTAGATTTTTCTTCTTCTTTTTTTCTTTCTTTTAAACTACACTTTTAAATCTTTTACTGTGTCATTTTAACCCCTCAGAAAAAAAAATCTAAAATCATCTCTTACTTTTCTTAATTGTTATAATTAAGTGGTTGTAAAAAAAAAAAACTAGTTATAATTAAGTCTTTCTTAAATCCTTAAGTTCTCTCTTTATATTCAAAATATCTATGGATCAAATTTTTAGTTGTTAGTTGTTATCAATAAATATTAATTATTAATTTATTAGTTTTTTAAATCAAAAAATTTGAACTTACAACGTATTTCTTCCTCCTTCACTCTTTATCATCAAACCAACATTATATCTCTTAGAAAAACAAACAATCTCTTATTCCCTGTGTTGCTTTTAAATTGTCAATTTTTTTAGAATTTCTATTTTATTTATATGTGATTTGTAAAGTTTAATATCACATTAATTATTTTTTTAAAGTTAATTACTCTTTTGTTAGTTATACCTTTACTCGTCTCCTAATGTTTAATTAATGTATACATATATTTATTGTGGAGTGAAAAAAAAATATGAAATCTCACAATTGCTTTATTAGAATAAAAAATATTTATTGCTTTTTTTTTTTATTTCTTCACAACAACCTTAAAAGAAAGTTAAAAAGGAATACAGGGATTAATATTTTTTTTACTGGACCTAACAAGAATTTTTAGAGAGCCAAAAGTCACACGTTATCCATAGCTGAAAGATATAATAAGTGAGATTAAGTCTTTATTTTTTTTTTTTAGGAGGAGATTAAGTCTTTTATTTGTTTTATTGTAAACTTTACAAATTATTTGCAACATCACAAACAATCAAACTGTAATAAGTTAATTACATGCATATGCCGGCACTAAGAGAAGGAAAAATAATAAATGAAACTAAAAAATAGATACATGGCAAAAATATATAAAGACTACGACACCAATAAACAAAGTTGAGTTCTCTTAAGAAAGAAAGCATAACATGTCTTCAACTTATTTTTCAGCATCATAATTGGTTAAAACTGCTAACGAAATAAGTCGGTGTGGTAATTTTTGTGTTGATCTTTTCTAGCATGCTAGTACTACCTACTGTCCCATATGATTGAGGGTGTCATCTTTTTTCTTTTTCTTTTTTTTAACTATCATAAATATTGATGCTTAATATTTATTAATTTTATTAATAATTAATCTTTATTAAAGAATTTTGTTAATTATCTTTATTCTTAGTAAATATTTTTTCTTAATCACATTTTTTTATTTATAAGACTCATTCTAAATCTTATTTAAGGGACTAAGTCCGTACCATTTAAACTAATAACTTGATGTCATCTCTTATTTAATCACTATTTTGATTAGAAAATAAATATTATCATTCTTATTCATTTTATCCTTGAAATGTTCACCTTAGTATCAAATTCTTATTCATTTTAATCTAATGGGTTGACATTGTAGTTAGGTACCTTAAGCTCACATATTGTGAGAACAATCTATACGGGAAATCCAATGTTCAATCTATGTGATATACGAAAATCCTTCAAGCTGTCTAACTTTTTATATATATATAAAATCATGCTTTCTAATTATTGTTTGAACTTTTTATTTAAGGTCACAAATATATGATGATGATGCTGATATAGCTGCCCACAATAACTCAAAATGTTTTTTTTTTATCATTTTCATATGTATTTACCGTATTTTATCTATTTTACATTTTAGTTTTGCTTATTTAATTCTCTATTTATCAAACGTTTTGCCTGTTTTAATTATTTTTCCTATTTTTTTTATAAGGGAAAGTACCTACCTAAAATGCACCCGTACAACATTCAAGTCAGAGAAGCATGCACTAGCCCAAACGAAAAGATAGGCGGAACATTCTTTTAGCAAAGCCCGATAACCTAAAAGGTCCTTGCCATTCCTACAATCCTTATTGCTAAGTTCACTCCCACCCGGTATAAAAACATTGAAATTTCCTAAGCTACCCCAACTCTTTCCCCTCCCCAACCTCCCCATCATTTCTCCTTTCTTACTTACTCCTCTCCTCACCCCTTTCCTTTTCTTTAACTACCCTTTTCTTGGAAGCCTTAGGACGTTACCATCGTTGCATGCCACTATAAGCCCCCCATCATTGAACTTTGAGAGTTTGAATTTTTGTGTGTGTTTGTGATGTAATGGAAACATATTTTTATTGTGCATCATACACAATAAAACATGTTTCCATTGTGTGTTAGAATCTTATACACAACAACAATGTGTTTGTGTTGTGTGCTAAAATTTGATATTCAATAAAAATATGTTTTTGTTGTGCAAACAAGACATTTCGTAATACTCTAAGGGGTATTACCTAGAGATTTACATTTTTAAGAGTGCGGAAAATGATGACATAAATAATTTCATTACTCAAGAATTTAATGTTTAAAGTCATACAACATTTGCAAGTAACATTATCATATACATATCATGAGTGTGATTCTTATACAAAGAGATTCTTTTAGAAAATAATACAACTAAAGCCTTGCCAAATAACTAGCTTAAAAAGATATCAATGCACAAAACACGATGTCTTCAGGACCACTTGTACGTCTTCATCCTTTATACCTGATCAATTTAGAACATGAAAACTAAACTAATAAGATAATGTCCTAGTGAGTGTTGTACATGCAACAATATACATATATGTCCATGGAAGCATCATAGACATAAATTTTTTATTTAAACATAAATTGATATTAACTTTGGCATGCTTAACATTACACTTTTCCTCTTTTTTGTTTTTCTACAAAGTATTGAGCTCAAAACTTCCATTGTTTTTATGACATTACCTCATACTTATATTTTTCTTTATTCCAAGGGGCCTTTACCACTTCTTTGGGGGATAGGAAATGATGGAATTTTGTCTATCACCAAAGAGGGCAAGTCTTTTGCATGCTTTAGTTCTTACTCACATAGGTTGTCTTTCATTGGCATTCGAAGGGGTTTTTTTTCTCTCTTCCCAATTTAGACCTTTCACATTCATGTATATATATAAATACTTGGACCAAAAGTTGTCTCCTAATGTGATTCTATTTATATTGACTAAGATTATCTCCCTTAAAAAATATCATGTGACTTTGCACCAAAAGAAGACAAAATAATTTTAAGAAATAAATCAAAAGTTAGCACCATTAACTAAGTTAGACCACACACTAAGTTATAGATCACATATGTCTTTCAACTCACTAAGTTAAAGACTAAGTCTGTTCGCGATGGACGACTGTTGTTAGTCTTTTTTCTTTTTTTTTCATATGATAAAAATCAAATACAAGTTCTCACGTTAAATAGATTATTGTCCCATATGTAAATCATTTTTAAAGTAGGATAAAAATTTATTGGTGGTTTTTCTTTTATTTAATTTCATTAAACTTTAACTTTCAATATTTTCTCTCCAAAAGTTGTTAGTACACTCATTCTTTCTCTCTCTTATCCTTCTCGTTTATTAAGTATTTTAATAAATTTATCTTTGACCGAAGGTGAAGTGGGGTGACAAAAAAAATGAATGTTGGTTCGAACATGGGTTTTATGTAAAGGATTTAAAAAGAATTGGTCTAACTTAGACAGCTGATACCAGATTTTGTTCTTTTACCAAAGTATATTTTTGTTATGGTTTCGTTTTCCTACAACATTTGGAGTTGACAACCATAGCAAGTACCCTCTTAATGTAAGAGTTTACCCAAAAATTTTATATATCATACAAGCAAGCAGCTATACATTCCACATCCATATTCCGAAATAGAAACTGAAAACCCAAATAGTTGCTATAAGCAGTATTTTTTACATGTTGCGCAGCTAAACTTGAGAATGCAGGTATCAAAGAATCAAAAATAGTTTGCTAAATATCAGCAAATATAAATTTTCATTTTCTTCGGATCTCATACTCTTAACATTTTGAAATTGATACTTATCGATCTCCTAATCATGGAGCTGCTCCATTAGATTTATTCCAAACTTAAGGTAGTCTGTACTTACAATTCATCATCAACAGTCCTATACTTTGTTCCGTGAGCTTGTCATGATTTCATCATTATGTACTCAGATGATGGTCAATTGCATCTAACAAAAGTGTAAGCAGAAACAGCTAAGCAGAAAACATATTTGTAATCATTTATAATCTAAATATCTATACAGAGAAATTAGAAAGTACAGAATGTTCTGTACAAGTTCTATATTCATTTATCTTTATAAGCATCTTACTGAAGTAGTCTACCTATTTGAAGCAAAGGAAGAATCCAGCAAGAGAAAGTAAACAAATTTCAATCTGGTTTCTTGATTATATTTTGTACAACCACAGTCCTCGCTCTCCGTATCTGGCGACTGCATTTATCAGCATGAGCACTTAAACTCTCCATAGTTTCTGAAAATGTTTCTATTTTCTTCTTAATCTCGTCAATTGCAAACTTCATAACATCCTCATTTTTAATAGCAAAATCAGCATTCTGCAATAATGATTCAAGAACTAATTCCAATTTGTTGATAAGCACTCGAATGTTGTCCAGGTCCTTCAGTGAAATGTAAGTACCAATCTGCATTGAGCTGATCACTTCCCGTTGTCCCTTTAGAGCTTTCTCATAGCGCTTGAAGAGAGAGTTGCACCACTTTCCTACTGACCCTATTGGAACAGCCAATGCAGCAGCCAAGGCTGTCACAACCGGTGGCGCAGCAATAGAAGCCGCCACAACCGAGAAAATCAAGACAGAAACAAAAGCAGCAACAAAAATGGCATTTGACACCCTCCTCCATGTCTTGAGGGATTTCAATTTCTTATCGAGCTTTCTCTTCCTGATTTGCAATTTCTGCAACATTGATGCCTGTTGCGTGTAAACCGATTGAAACAACAAATAAAACTCTTCAGTAAAGGGGTCCCCGGCATCCTTAAACTTCTTAAGCTCTTGCAATGTCTTCACATAAGTCACCCCTTCGGCCCCATTTTGCACCTCTTCCTCAAAGTAGGTAACCACTGACTTGACTATCATCTGGTTTTCGCGTGCTTGCCTCAAGCATTTCTCAAGTGAGTTACAGAACTCCAATGTGTGGAGGCTATTATCAAAGTAATCATTCACCAAGGAGAACAATTCTGAGTTTCCCCATATATCTTTCTTGCAATCCAAAATAACTTTGACTACTTCCTGGTTCATCTCAAGAAGACTATCAGTCATTTCTCTCAGTGAATCAAAAGATAAGGATCTGACCTCAACCCCATGAGCAAGGGAACTAATCACCCTATTGGTATGCTCCTGAATGCTCACGTCAAAGGATTGCAAGTTTGGATCTTTAACACAAGCAGCTTCATAGGAGCTCAAATCAGCAGCATACAGAGAATGGGTACCCATTTTAATGGGTGTCGGGGATTCAACACTAACCATCTTGCTTGATTGCCCTCCCATCTTGATAGCTCAGAAACAGAAAGATCAAATCCAGCTTCTAAAATTTAGGATCCGAAATATTAAAAAAAAAGGTCACTTTTTCCTTTCCTCCTTTTCACACCAATCAATCACAAAACCTAAACACCAATCAATCACAAATAGTCCTAAGCCTCAGCAACTGTGCCCAAAATTAGTAAAGTTTCAGAATTTTACACGATTGGGCTCAACTGGATCCACGGCTAGCTAGACGAACGAGGAAGAAAGATGCGTTGACTTTGGTTAGATCCAGCTGTATTGACTATAAACTAAGAACACCCAAATGAAAGTTGCAATTTTTATGGTTGGTTACCTGAGATTCAGCTGAAGATTCAGACTAAGTTGGTGGCATTCATTCTGATTCCTTCCCCCAAGAGCAGAAATAGCTACATATGAAGATTGATGCCCAATTGAGGAAAAATTGTGATACTCTTCAGAAACTTATTGCTTCAACTCAAGCTTTGATTTGGAAGAGGAAGAAGTGGTACTTAGATGTTGAGATTGTGTCTTGGATTGAGAACTAAGGTGGCTTCAGTGACCTGCGAAGTTGCAGAGAGAAAGTCAAAGTAAACAAGGGAAGGAGGAAGGTGTCTTTGACTCCTATGCAGCGTTGTGTTGTGTGGCAAAAGTGTTTTGGGGGGACAATTGAAGACAAAATTATGAATAATGGGTATTTTTATTTTTAATAGTTTCTATTTTTTTTTAACTTATTGTTTTTTTTCTTGAATTCGTATTTCTTAAAAAAAATAATGAATTCATTACTATCCAAAAAAAATGAATTCATTACTATTTTTTTTTCAAAATATTTGAGTATAAAATTAACTGAAAAAAATGTCACGTAAATTTAACTTTTTAGTGTTTTTATTACACTTTAATTTTAATATATTAATAGTATTAGTGTGAATATTTTTATAATGCTAAGTAATTTTTATATTAATATTAATATTATCAGTTGCAGACTATAACTTTTAAAATGATTATTATAAATATTAATTATTTTAAATTAAATTAAAAATTATTTATTCTTAACATAAAAAAGTTTGCATTACCCATCAATTATAAATTATTATATATATAAATTTTAAATTAATTATTTCAAAAGTAATAATTTTACTATATATGGAAATTGATAATTAAACAATAGTTTAAATTTTAAAACAACTTCTTTCTGTAACTTTACTTAACAACTCATTTTACCTTGTGATTTGTAATGGTCATTTTAAAATTTAAATTTCATTTAAAGTTTTTAAACACAAAATATAAATATAAAAAATCTTATTTAAAGTTGAAAAATTGTGTGAATTGATTTTTATCATATTTATTTATCATAATATTTCTGTGTATTAATTCAAGCACATATATAGTTTAACACTTTCATATAAACAATGCAAGCAGATAAAAATATTATTTAAATTTATTTTTATCGCACTATATATACATATAATTTTTACTCAATTTCTTTTTGTTTTATAAGTTTATTTATAATTTTAATTTGATCTTGTTTATGCTTTCATAACTTTTCTCTTGTTCCTTGAATATATTTTCCTGGTCAAAGTTCAACGGCAGACTTTTTCTACGTGGAAATATAAATAAATTAATGTAATGAAAGTTGTAGGAACCAAGCTGGAAACCTCGGAGATGTTTCATGTGTTCACATGACCGATTCAAATTGCCACTGAATCAACCATTTACACACACGAATGATTGATGAATATAGAGAATCAGACGACCAAAAGATTTTTAGACTTCAACCATTAATAAATTAAGAGTTTAATGGTTATATATCTTTTAAAAAAAAATATCATACAATGTAAAATAATTCTCCATGAAAATGCAAAATAGTATTTTATTATTATAAATTAATTACTAAATGTGTGGATCAATTGATAAATTAATATTTGTCTTTTAACTTAATCAATGGTATCGTATTTGAGTTATACTCAAATACTTGGAGCACATGAATGTGTATTATTAACAAATTAAAAAAATTACAAAGCAGAACTTGAGCACGCAAATGTGTATTATAATCTTTTTAAATTAATTTGAATAAAAACTAACAATATACATTTAAATTTGTTTTGTAATCATTGTTGTCAAGACATTTGATTTTCCGAAGGATCGTAAAGTATCACCACCAACTTCCATTCTTTGGGTTTGTCATGGAATTGATTATAAGTTTCAATTGTTCAACCCAACTCAATTACATTTCCACAAGTAGGATTGGATCATTACATTAAGTTCACGTTTTTCGATGAATTTAATTATTAATTGGATTGAATAATGAGCTTATGAGTTTCAAGTTCAATAAACTTAGACTTAATCCAATTAAATAATATAGATGTTATAATAAAATACAAACTGACTGAATCAAGCAAGTAGAAGAAATTAAAAACCAATTAATTGCTTTAAATATCACTTTAGTTTTCTTTATTTGATTCCAATTTTAAACCGTAAAAAAATAGTATTTTAAAATGTAAAATAAAAAAAATCAAATTCTGACATTAAAAAATTACATATTTCAAATCGTGAATATCTTATTTCGTATAAAAATTGAAAAGAGTATTTTACAAATTTTAGAAACTAAAAAAATAACTTCAAATATAAGCAGAAATTAGAGGCTGATTCAATGAAATTAGAGAGTGGAAAATATTATGCAGAAAACAAGAAGTTCCAGTTTAAATTCACGGTAAGAAATTTTAACATTAGTATAAAGTTCCATCAATTGCATTGCATGTAAGCAAGGTACCATTAATCTTAACATTCAAGATAGAAGATGTTATTTAAGACTTTGGTTGAATGTCAGCATCTCAAAATATTTGACCCGAGTTTCATAATATTCTGAGGAATATGGCAACAAAGTGCTTTATAGGACCACACTACAAGCCTTCCAAGTGCAATGCAGCAACCAAAGTTTAGGGAAGGAGAATAAATAACAGCATCCAGAGGCACAAGGTTCCCACTTCTACTCTAGAGTCAGTCAGGTATCAGCTTCTTAACTTCATTCTTGAAAGACACCATCCTTTAGCCTAACAATACTTAACAGCAGCATCAAGTGAAAAAAACCCCTTTCAAAGTCAGCCAGAGACTAATAGCATGTTTGTGAATCCGTTTAAAATGCTGAAAATGGATGTTCACACGTTGCAAAGCATCAAATGGAGAAGGCAAACTTTGTGTTCATTGGTGTTGAATGGACGTTTAGGTGCATCTCAACGTTTTAAACATACTCTAGAAAGCTCCCTTTGTAAATTAAATATGTAGAATTGATTTAGACTAAAGTCAATTAATTGATGATCTTGCTTTATTTAACTGGAAAACTAAGCAGCACTAAATTTGTAAAATACATTTTACAACTAACCAATTTGATATTCCTTGCTTTGCAACATCTGATAATTGTCTGGTCCACTTGTGGTGTATTTGATGCGGATTAAATTGAAACAGCACAGAGAACAAACATGCCTTTAAGATAGAAATATCTCAAGCGATCACTTTGCTTAGAAGAATCTGATTAACTAAGGAGTCAAGAAGATGTGGGTTTTATTTGATTATTATACAAGATTGCAAAATCTCAGAAAATAAATAATTGATGTGAAGGCATCTTCTAAGAAAATGTGTAACCAAAGGTTAAAGACCAAACTGATTGCTTGATCACTCTCCAATAATATCATAATATGGCGGCTATTCCTTCTTTGCTGAAAATTAAACAGCAGAAAGAAGCACCTTCGAATATACCTGGATAGAATTAAAGAAAGGTATGGTGATTTTCCCCAACACCGCATCCACCACACCAGATCATTTGAAAAGTCTCTAACTGAACACCATCATCCAAAGACAGCTTTGTGGATTTAATGCTCGATCAAGTAAAACTCACCAGCATAGTTTGTGAGACAAACTATTTAACATCTTTCAAGTTTCTGAATTCTTTACAAACAGCTAAGATAAAGATGAGAGTTGGGAAGACACTCTTCTGAACATACTTCTTCTTGATTAAACTTAAATGAAAGTCATAAAATTTATGTAGGTGTCATATCTTATTTAATGAGTTTCACACATAATTTTATAATTTTAAAAATTGTGTTAGAGTGTGTTGTTAACATTTATTAAAAGTATAAACAAAATAAACTCAATAATAGAAAAATATAGTAAAAGTGCAACACATCAATAAAGACTAAAAATTGCTTTCTAACTTGGAATTCTCGAACTTTTTTTTTGAATTCTTCCTTTTCTTTCTTCATCATGCCTGGCTTACTAGTTTTGGTTTCAATCTCGAATTGATTCTTTTTTAAAATTTTCATTATTCTATCAACAAATCAATTCTACATTTCAAGTATATATCACTGTCTTTCGAAAAATTGAAATTTAGTCAACATCAAAATGATGTTTTCAACACTTATAGAAAAAGCACCAAGTAAACCCCAACACCTTGCAAATTAAGTAGACAACAACCCTTATTTGTCTACTTAGGAAAAGTTGATTCACCTTCCATCACTTACACAAGAACCTTTTAATTTATTTTAGTATTACATCAACGATCTTTATTTGTGGTACACCAGTGCACCAATAAACGTGGTGATGCATACTAATAGCATGTTTGGATACCTTTTAAAATTATGGTGATTATTTCAAAAATCATGGTGTTACCATGATTTTTCCAAAGCAACTATATGCTGCTTCACATTCACGATGATTTGATAATTGATTTTGATTCATCTCACCACCACCCCAAACATGCTATAAAAATCCTTCTACTATCTAAATTGAATCAAGTATCAACTTTTCCCTTATTTTTCCATTTCGTGTGCTGAGGTTCTTTAGCTTTGTAGTATAAATAAACAGTCTCGTGGTAGAATAAATGGTATACAGATTGCAAGAGCTGCCCCACATATACCCCACTTATTAATTTTTTGCCGCCTATAGTATAGTCTTCTACAAGTCTTTTTAGCCTGAGATGAGATGAATAGTTTTCATTTTTTTGTTAATGTTTTTCAACGTGCTTTGCGTAAACATGTCAATTTATAGAATAAAAGTTCTTCAGTCAAAACTCAAAACAAAATGTGCCACATGACAAGAAACGCATGATCCAATCAAGATTGGATATTACAGTTGTCTAGATCAGTAGAACCACTTTAAATATGCATTATGGGATTTCTACGAATGTGAGAAAATTCAAAAAGCACGTTGTGTGGAGGTCCTCAACAAAGCGGCTGACCCTGTCTATTCCTACATGTATTACATGTGACCGTATTGAGGCTATTATAAATACATTTTTACAAGATAGCTAAGAAGGGCGACTAAAATCCAAAAAGAAGGTTGTCAATTAACTTTTTATGAGGTTTCGGAGTTTTCAAACTTTTAACAAGATATTATTGGTAAAACTAATTAGGAGAATAACGCAGTCATCAAATTCTCTATTGGCATGTGTCATGTGAAATACTAATCAGTGTTGCATCAACTAGCTGATCTTCTGTCTGAGCCACTCGATGGAGAGGGTGCTGCAACTGCTTGGAATGAAACTGATTGATTATATTTTCCTTCTATTTGAAGTTATCCAATTTATTGGCCATTCCTATATCTGTTTTTAAATATCCTTATCATATTATTTGGAGAGAATAGATGTTTTGTCGTCACATGGCTAGGGGCATGATAAATGTATAGGTCGTGGGACGATAAGCTTATGGAATTGGTATGGAGTATTGTGATCCTTTTCTTGATCTAAATCACATATATTGGAAGTAATCCTGTCCAAGTTTAGTAGAATTATTAGAATTATTATAGACAATAAAGTTTTCTCTTCAAATATTTAACGCAACTGCATACGCAAGACTCTAACTCAAGACTACTGATTATGTTGGGATAACTTCACCCTAGTTGATCCATGCACTTGATAGTTTATTGTGATCCTCTTTGATTCACCATATACCAAAATTTTACATGAAGGATGCTATAATGGAATTGCCCTTAGAGGTGACCTTGCAGTTGCGACAAGTGATTGATATTGTCCTAGCATGTGGAAGGTACTTTGATTAAAAATGAATTGGCAGAAGATGGTTATCGAGATTGCTTATGGGGTCCATGATGGATGTGCGTTAGCATGTACTTCACCTTAATGCAATGTGTCATTCCCATATCAAAAGAAGAAAGAAATAAAAAATACCAAGCTCCAGTGAACAATGAATCAGACGACTCATAATAAAAAATGACAAAGAAGATGCTTTTTAAATGCACTGAAAGAAAGGTTAGGTACCATTAATATTAAAATTCAAGATAGAAGACATAATTTAAGTTGAATGCCAGCATCTCAAAACATAAGACCCCAGTTTTATAATATTCTGATAAATATGGTGACAAATTGCTTTATGGTTGGCCACTTGGTCCTCTACAACCCTTCCAAGTGCCAGGCAGCAACCAAAGTTTGGGGATGGAGAATAAATAATAGCATTCAAAAGCACAAGGTTCTCACTACTACTCGAGAATCAAATAGAGTCGTCAGGTATCAGCTTCTTTCTTGAAATATACCATCCTTTTGCCTAACAATACAGCAACATCAAGTGAAAAAACCATTTCAAAGTCCGCCAGAGGCTAAAGCTCCCTTTGTAAAACATGTGGAATTGATTTTGACTAAAGTCAATTAACTGATGATTTCGCTTGAAAAATTGTGCTCCGTTTACTGAACCCGAAAACAAACAGGCACTAAATTATTAAATTACAATTTACAACTAACAAATTTGATATATTCCTTACTCATCTGAATAGTCTTGTCCAGCTGTGTAGTATCTGATACGGATATAAATTGAAACAGAACAAATACTCCAACAAACTTGTCTTTAAGATGGCAAATATCAAGCAATCATGTTGCTTAAAAGAATCTCATAAATAAGGAGTCAACTACATAGAAGGGTTTCATTTGATTATACTTAATTGCAAAATCTCAGATAGTAATAAATAATTGACGTGAAGGCATCTCCTAAGAAAATGCCTAACCAAGGTTAAAGATCAAACTGATTGCTTCACCAGCCTCCACTAGTATGTCTGATTATTCCTTCTCTGCTGAAAATTAAACAGCAGAAAAAAACATGTTTGAATATACCTACATAGAATTAAACACTGTTCGATTATTCCCAATAAAGCATTCACAACACCAGATTATCAGCAAACTCTCACTCAAACTTAACACCAGGATCCAAAGACAACACAGCAAATGGAAAAGACTAAAGCAAGCTCCAACTTATCACATGATATACCTTTTGTCAATTCAACGCTCGAAAGCTAGTTTCAGAGAAACATTTAGATGACCAAGTAAAACTCACCTCACCAGTTTAATTCTTGAGAAATACTATTCAACATGCAGAATTCTTCACAAACAGTAAAAAAAGAAAAACAAACTGCATCCAAAGTTAATAGAGTTTAATTTATGTACCCTCTCAATTTTAGACCGAACTATATACGTTTTAGAGATCTAAGATCCTAAACCAACTTATCACCATATATTAAACCCATTTGCTAGTGTCTCTTAGGACCTTGGCTCATTGACTCGAGTTCAAATCTCAAATATGCAAAATAAACAGAACACAAAAAGCGGTCAACCGATCATACATCTTCATTCAATAAACTTATATGCTTTTACTCAACTTAATATAGGTAGAAGGATATAATATAATATAATATCTAATTACAAATTAAAGGTATTCTAATATTTATAGTTATTCATCATACAAAATTGACGACTATGGCAGGCACATAGAAGAAGGGCAGGGGAGGCTCCTATTTAATAATCCCTAGTTGCATTGCAATATGTAAATAAATGTAAATCCAATGATTTTCATTTCATAAAAAACTAAATATTCCTAAAACAAACAATGATTTGTTTGTAAAGTAGAGACAAGAACAATAATCTAGTTCTGCCTATAAGCAATGTAATTGGCTAAAGCAATCAAAGGAGCAGCCTTAACAGGGTCAAAGCCAGCAAGCTGATCCTGAGCATCCTTGTTCAGTTTCGCAGCAAACTCCTTAGACTTCTCAATCCCCAAAAGCTTGGGGTAAGTAACCTTATCAGCCACAAGGTCTTTTCCAGCGGTCTTTCCCAATTCCTGGGAAGACTTAGTAACATCGAGAATGTCATCAACAACCTGAAAGAGTAGACCAATGTAGCGAGCGAATTTTCTCAATTTTTCGACCTCGTCGTCGGTGCCGCCGCCGAGGATGGCGCCGAGGACAACCGCACCCTCGAGGAGCGCGGCGGTCTTGTGGACGTGGATGAACTCCAGGCGCTCTAGGCCAACGTCGGCCAGGCCCTCGGAGTTGATGTCGACGACCTGGCCGGCAACGAGGCCCTCGGAGCCGATCGACCGCGCGAGCTCGCCGATCGCGCGGAGGATCCGGGGCGCCGAGGCCCCCCGGGTGGAGGCGGCGATGTGCTCGAAGGCGAAGGCCAGGAGGGCGTCGCCGGCGAGGACGGCGACGTCCTCGCCGAAGACCGTGTGGTTGGTGGGCTTGCCGCGGCGGAGGTCGTCGTTGTCCATGCAGGGGAGGTCGTCGTGGATGAGCGACATGGTGTGGATCATCTCGAGGGCGCAGGCGGCGGGCATCGCCGTGGCCTCGTGCCCGCCGACGAGCTCGCACGCCGCCACGCATAGCACAGGGCGCACGCGCTTGCCGCCGGCGAGGAGCGAGTACCGCATCGCCTCGTGGATCTTCTTGGGCTCGCGGAGCGAAACGGAGTCGTCGAGGGCCTTGTTGACCGCGGACGCTTTGGAAAGCATGTAGTTCTTGAAGTCGAAGATTGGTGGCTTCTCTTCCGTCTCGACCGTGAGCACCGCAGAGAGCGAGAATGCTCTCCGTTTGGTAACGGTGAAGAAGGGTAACTTATTGACGGCGTGAAAGGTTGGGGATCGGGATCTGGATCTGGATCTGGGGCGTGGCCATGCGTTCAAATTGAGGGCACTCATGACAATGGGTTAGGGATTAAGAAAGTGTCACGAGTGAGAGAGATGAGACATTACGGTGTTACTGGCTACTACGTTCTTCATGGACACACTTCCACCAATGAGTCCAAGAATTACCAGCATTTGGGTGGACTCACTCACTAACTCCTAATCATGCTTTTAATTCACCTATGGACTTGATGCTAAACTTATGTTTCAGCTGTGAGATTAATTTTAGGAAAAAATTAACTATATCTTTAATTAAATTAAAAATTACTATTGCGTATGATAATTTTATTTTAATCCGATTTAAAAATATGCCTGATATATTTTTTTGACGGGTTAATGATGTAATGAAAATGCTTTTCTCCATTGAAATTGTACCGTCTGTGTTGCTATCAACTGTTGTCCAGGGTCAGCTAAAGTCCTTTTTTTAAAGAAATGTTGAAACTCATTCCCTACGGTTGATAATTCAGCGGCATGAATTGTTGTTCTAGATATGATTTTCAAAACAGATATTCATGATTTAATTTAAAAGAAAAGGACTTAAATATGAAATTAGTTGACGTAAGTTTATGTTTTTAATTTTCATAACTATAATTTTTATTTTTTATTTTTAGACTTTACAAGTTCACTCTTTTTTATTTTTAAGTCCTTTACCAACAAAAATCATCACCCAATCTTTTTTATTATGATATCATCATGACATTATCATGCATCATAATAGGGTTTGCGAATTGAATTGGACTCGATTGGTTTTGAAAAGAAAAATCATCAGGTTTAATCATATTGATTTTATTAATTTATCATCTAATTGATTTAGTTTAAAACTTTAATCCAGTTTAATTGGATCAAATTTTGGTTTTTATTCTTACTCTTATTTTAATATATATATATATATATATTAAATAAGAAATAAGATATTTGTAATAAATATAATAAAAATAATTTAAAATATCAAATATTTCATTCACATGTTACTATATAACTAATAATAGTATATTTATCCATCTTAATTCAAATAGGTAGTAAAAAAATTCTTCAATTAAATGTATTTTTCTCACCTCCCACTAACATTCACAAGTGCTTGTTAGACAACAAGAAATTCATAGATATAATGACGGTTAAATGCCCTCAATCAAAACAAGAAATATAGGAGAAAACATTTGGTGGCAAGATATTCAAATGCATTTGAAGGTGGGAATGAGATGATTCTTCCAAATTTAGATCAAGGGGAAAAAGAATGTCATGTCTGGTAATTGGTGGAGGCATTGGCAACCTTTTTTCTTATGTACATGACAAAAATGATGAGGTGAAATAATCGTGACCGTCTTGCAGCATGGGTGGCGAAGATGATAATTTTGTTAAGGGTCTATCATTTTTTAAAATTAAAATTAAAATATAAACTCACAGTGCATGACAAAAAAGAGATCGTGCACTTCGTGCCAAGAGTTTCCGTTAAGTATAGCACAAATATTTTCATAAGAAAAATGTCTAATGTTACGAACCAAATCTTGTATGAAACACACGAATGATGGGCTAACTTTATCTTTAGTTTCAATTCCAATAAAATAAAAAAAACTCCTTTTTCGTCTGTTTCAATTCAATAGAATCCCTTATTGGATTGTGTTTCAATTACAATTAAATTCAAGACCCAGATTTCCCTTCCTCACTTGACTGACACCAAATAATGTATAATATACCACAAATTAGTAAATTTTGCTCTCATCTCCTACTACCATTCATGTGTTCTCATTGGACAAAAAGAATTTCCTAGATAGAATGGGAGTCAAATGCTCTCAATCAAAAACAGGAACAGAGGAGAAGGCATTTGATGACAATTAAGATATTCATATGCATTTGAAGGTGAGAATGTGATGATTCTTCCGAATTTAGATTAAGGGGAAAGAAAGTCATGTGGTTGTAATTGGTGGAGGCATCGATGACCTTCTTTCTTATGGAGGTGATAAAAGTGACAGTGACCATATTGCAGCGTGGGTTGCAGCGATGATAATTCTGTTAAGGATCTATCTTTTTTTAAAACTAAAATTAAAATAAAAAAACTCATAGTGCACGACAAAGGAGAGTTCATACACTTTCGTGCCAAGAATTTTCATAAAGTCTATTACTGTTATTTTTATAAGGAAAATGCCTAATGTTACAAACCAATATCGTACAAACACACTAATGATGTGACAAATTTATCTTTAATTCCAATGAAGCCTTTTTTTTCTTCTATTTCATTTTCAATAGAATCCCTTATTGCCTTATGTTTCAATTGCAATAGAAGATCAGTTACAATTAACTTCATGATCCAGAATTCTCTTCCCCACTTGACTCTCATGAGTGGCACCAAATAATGTATAGCATACCATAAACGAGTCAACTTTGCTCTCACCTCCCACAACCACTCATGTGTGTTAAATGCCCTCAATCAGAACCAGAAATAGAGGAGAAAATATTTTGTGACTAGATATTCATATCCATTTGAAGATGGCAATGGGATGATTCTTCCAAATTTAGATAAAGGGGAAAGAAATTTGTGTGTTGGTAATTTGTGGAGGCATCGGCGACCTTGTTTCTAATGGAGGTGATAAAAGTGACGAGGTACAGTGACCATGACTGTACTATAGCGAGGGCGGCAGAGATGATAATTCATGTACTAAGATTGCATTTTATTTTCAGTTTTTATTGCCCGCTCTTGAAAATACTTTGATTGGTTAATGTTTTGTAACAGGTTAGGACAGGCAAAGTCAACCAAAGATAGTAACGGATTTAGTAGGTTTTTAGGAATATCTATTTCACCCTCATCATCTTCATCGCGATTGCCATCTCTAATCATTAGAATCCAATCTACAAACTCTCTTATATCATCTCCGTCTTCATTATTGTTTGTAGTACCTAGCCTCATGTTTTTTTAAGCTTCAAGACCTTCTTAGAAGCATTTATGGCAGAACCAACAATATTGCAAGTTTTGATCTAGCACTCCCTTGGTTAATATTGCAAGTTGAGTCATCTTTGATAACTAATGGAATAGAGAAGGTTGAGTGGGCAGTTCATCCTCGAGGCAGAAGCAGAGAAGCAAAGCCGCTTAAGGCAACATTGAGGACAATTAACCCCTTTGATCGCATGCCTGCAGATAAAGTCTTCCATAAAAATGTTTTGCTAGTACCCCATATTCATATAAGAAAAAAAATCTACCTGATTCAGACATGACAGAGCTCATGATTTCTTGGTATATACCTTTTTGCTCAGTTGTCAACATCTTCATGAGAGAAAAATGATTTTTTGTCATCTCATCTCGATCATAGCTCATTTCATCTACAATTAACTTCTTCTGAAAGTCAACTATATCTGACATCACTGGCAAAGTCATGGAAGGATAATCAATAAGGGATCTCCCATTTGACTTAAGCAAATTCTCAAATTCAATAAGACAAAGATTCTTCAATTCACTTTCAGAAATTTGAAGATCTGGACAATTTATAAATGTGTTAGTCGTTTGTTTAACTATTTATAAACAAAATGACAAAGAAATGGCCAAAAAAAATTGTACCTCGAATAGTTAGTTTCTTCCTCTTGTCATATAATATTCCATCACACAATATAACTCGCATGTTTCGTTCCAAACATCAGATGGTTTTGTCATTGTATTCATGGCTAACAATGTAACAAATAGCCTTCGAAATTGATTACCAGTTGCCAATTCACTTCCTTCATTGATTGCATCTATGAACTCCCTATCATTTGCTAGGAAACCCAACTCATAACATGCCTCCTGGAAAGTATTATACTTTTCACCACTAACTGTCTTCAGGCAATCGTAGCCTGTGCAACCCCTCTGCATAGTAAGTAAAATCCTCATGTAATAAAGTTCCCCAATGCCAGGGGGAATGTACTGAAGCGTGCCAATACTTTGTCCTTTCTTCCTTGGTTGCCACATTTTTTCTTTTTGGCAATAGACAAATTTAGTGGGAAATTCTGAATATGTTAGATCCCTACCCACAACAAAATTCTTGTTTGCCTCAAACCATGCAAGAAACATTGTTTGAACCTGTTCATGTCTTTCAACAAATGACTCAATTTCTTCATAGTCATTGAAATAAACAGCTTGCTGATTTGGAAGGTGAAAAATTAATCTCTGCACTGGCAGCCACTTGTAATGAAGGTCAAACTCGAAAATTCTCCAAGCTCCTTCACATGCTGAAACATATCTACAGTCATAATATTCTTTGATCTCATCAACAGGTTGTGCATAGTGCATATTGCCTATTATAGATTTTGAAGCATTTTGTGATGTCTATAGTTTGTTTCAGAAGATGAGTTGCTATCCACTTTCTTGGTGTTTTTGGCTTAGGGTGTTAGAAGTTAGAACCTACATTATTAGATAACTTAATTACTTTCTTTATGTGAGTGGCTTCATTGTGTTTAGGCATTATGCATTATAAGAACCTTAGTTTTTTGTTGTAAGAGTTTGGTACATGCATTTGTCAGGAATGCATGATGTTGTTAATTCTCAAGTAAGAATTGCACCAACTCTGAGGGAAATGGAAACTGACAGTGTTATCAATTGGGGATTGCGGAAAATGGTGGAAAGCCAATAATCATCTATATCATATAGTGGATAGCATCACAGGCATATAGTGGAAGTCACATAACAGTTGAAATTATATATGGATAAAAATTTAAGTTGTATGCAAATAAAAATAAAGTTCATAAAAATTGGCATAATACAAAAAAATGCCACTCGAAGCACCAGTGAGGAGAGTAGATTGTATTTTTTCTAGTCCTATGAAAAGGGGGAAAGGGAAACCAATAAGGACATTGGATTGGAAGTTGACGTTAAGAGGGATCTCATGATAAACATCTTTTAAGATTTGTCTATAACCGAACTGAATGAGGATTCTTTTCTAGTGTCATAATAAGGCTTTTGTTGTTCTTGTTTAGACATTACTTGAGGCTGTGGTTTCTGCCATATTATTCTGTTATACAAGTTTTTGGTTACATTGGAGTGTCACTTCTTGCAGATATAAGTGAGTTGAATCTGCCAAAATCTTGTAGCATGCAGTTTCCCAATGGCAAAGATGACCTGATGAACTTTAAAGTTTCAATCCGACCTGATAAAGGATATTACAAGTATGAAGCTTTCCAGATTATCTGCCCATCTCTTTTATTTTTAATTTGAAGAATTAGATATCCCTACTCCCCATGTCCTTGTCATCTTATCCTTTTTTGTTTTTTGAAATGCTTAGTAAAAATATATAATCTGGTTGGATTTAAATCCCCATAGCATGTTTGGAAACGCGTTAGAATCATGTTGAATGGAAAAAATATACTTTCCAATATAAAAATTACAAAGTAGGAAAAAAATTGCTTTTGCGTTACGTTTAAGAAAACCCAGACACAAACACACTACATCCTCCACCCCCAAAAAAGTAAAGGGAAAATAAACAGAAAACTTCCTTATCTTTACTACTTTTTGTTGTTACAGAGGTGGCACATTTTTGTTTACCTTCCAAGTGTCCCCCATCTATCCACATGAGGCGCCGAAGGTTAAAGTGCAAGACAAAGGTAGGAACTAGGAGATCTTGGTTATCTTTGGTATTATTAACTCATTCTTTTTTATGTACATCATACGTGTTTAATCTTGCTTGTGTCATATTTGTGGTTTTTCCTTGTCTGTTTCAAAGTCATTAATTAATTTGTCATGTCATATATGTAGGTCTACCATCCAAATATAGACTTGGAAGGAAATGTTTGCCTTAACATCCTACGAGAAGATTGGAAACCTGTCCTCAATATAAACTCTATCATCTACGGCTTGTATCATCTCTTCATTGTATGACTCTGGTTTTAGACATTTTTGGATATTATCTTTGGAATTTCCAGATTATAATCTCTGAATCATTGCGCAAGAACCAAATTATGAGGATCCGCTGAATCATGAAGCTGCTACAGTGTTGAGAGATAACCCCAAGATGTTTCAGTCTAATGTGTTCTTTAAAGTATATAATTTTACTGTAAACTAAAATATTTTATTTTGAAATTAACTTTATTTTATTTTGTTTTTAATTATAGTTATGACATATAATATCATTATAAATCTTTAATGAAAATTTGATCAAAATATTTGGGCAAAAATATTAGTCTTTTATGCATTTATTACAACTAATATTCTGTTTGATAATTATTTAATATTTTATGATTATGTTAATAAATGAAAAATTATAAGATTGACTTGATAGCTAAAAAAAATAATCATGAGTTTGAATTCTTCCATATTAACCATTAATATTTACCAAACACGTATAATGCCATAACAATACATAAGTTACAACTCACATAAGTGGCTAATGAAATATAAATTATCTATTAGAGATTCATCTAATTTTATTAATTTTTACATTTTAAATTATTCAAGATATTATTATAAATTATAATACTTATAAAATTAGTAACTTTTGGGTATTTACAATTTAATTTTTACACATGTTTTCATACAATTTTATAAATATTTTAAATAAAATAAAAAAATATGTGTAAAATTATAATCAAATATATTTTTCTCGCTTGAATACTCTCACTCTTTCTATTATTTTGGAGAAATTAATTATAGAGGTATTTAGGAAAACTTTTTTAAAAAATAAATATCAAATATGAAAAATCAAGATTTCCAATTTAATATTCCCAAAAAAAAAATCCTTACCAAAAGTCTTTTAAGAGTGCGTTTGATTTACTAAAGAAATAGACAGAACAACACTGGACAAGTAGTTGAGTCACATTATAACTTTTTTGTATTGTACGCTGTTTGGTGATCAATGTAAAATATAAGTGATTTTGTGTTGTATCTTGTTTGATGTGTTTATCCATTGAAAAAATAATATAAATTTTATTATAATATCATTTGTAATGTGTAATATTTGGTTTGCACTAAGAAAAGATACAAAACAAGATTTTGAAACTTTTAAAATTATTTTATTATTTAACATAAAATTTATTATCATGTTTTAGTAATATTTATAATTTGTTAATATTGTGATATATTTTAAAGCGTTATTTTAGACTTGTTGTTATAAAAAATTATAATTTATTAATTATGTTGATATATTTTTAACTATATCTTATAAGTATCATATTATAAATTAAAAAACAATTCAAAATAAATTGACAAAATGTTATAACTAAAAATATTTCATAATCATACAATTCAAGCTTTCTTAATTATTAAACAATTCAGACTTTCTTAATTATTAAATATTGAAGTAGAGGATGATGGCGTTGGAGGGGAGTGCGCTGCGGGAGAGCGAATCAAGATGACGTCAGATTGAGAGTCACGGGTGAGGTTCACAAAGCCAAAATTGTCGGTGGCGCGACTGATGATTTGTAGAAGCGTGGTGATGTGCTTGCTGGAGGGGGGGGGGGAGGTGTGGAGGTCGGACCAAGAGAGGACCTAAAGGAGGACGTGATAGCGAAGGACGTTAGCGAGGGCAGTGGGGAAGAGGTGATCGTCGACAACGAGGTAAGCATTGGGGACAACAAGAATGGAAAAGGAAGAGTGGTTCGAGAGATCCACGACGAGGTGGGTGATAGAGGCGAGGAGGGAGATGAATTGGGAGAGCTTCGACATGGTGGAGAGGAGGGCGGTGAGATTGTTAATGTTTGGAGAGGAAGGTTTAGAGAAAGAAGTCCATATGGAAAAAGAAAAAAAGTGTGAAATAATAAAAAGTCAGAAAATAGAAATAATATTATATTTTTACTTTTGTTAGACATTGGACAAAAAGTTGTACGAGGTGTAGTGAGTTACAAGTTTTTGAATATTTGTTTAGTCCATCATTTTTTATTTTGTACTGTCCCATTAATCATTTTAAAATCAAACATTGAATAAATATTTTTGTGTTGTCAAGTCTCTAATCTTTTTAACGAATCAAATACATCCTAAGTGTTTATTTGTGTGGATGAGTATGCATATACAATAAATGTGAGAAGTCTTAACTATTTTTTAATTTAATCATAATTATTGTATATAATTCTAGGATCAATCTTGAATACTTTCACATCTCATACAAAGAGGTGCTCCTCTATGAAATTTTGAATGATATTTAATTATGTTTCTCCTCTCTTACCATTCATTTGATAGCCTTGAAATAAAGTAAAAATAGAGAGGAATATAACATTGAAGAAGTGTTCGATTGTTATTGTCATTTTTTATTGTGCTCATTTTCATTTTATTATTTTTACATTACTTATTATATCTTTTACTTCTTATTTTTATGAGTTTAATGTCTATGTGCTAATATTATAAAATAATTTTACACTGTCATTCAATCACAAATTATTATTTAAATTACTTTAAAATAATCATTTTAAAAGTTAATAAACTTATCATGATAGAATACAATTTGATGATTATATAAATTTTTTTACACTATTGATACATACTTTTTTTTCTCTATTTTTATTTATTTATTTGGGGGTGTATACATACCAACGAAGTGTTCCCTAGACCATATATAGATTTTTGCTTCCGGTACTCTCATTATTGCTCCATGTCTAGCATACTCAAACCCATATAAGTAAAACAACAGCAAATGCATTGGTCCAATGTTACGAACCAAATTATCTATTACTTAACTATCCCAACACTCCCAATGACTAAAGAACCTCCCCCATTGTGTTCCTCCAAAGCATTGAATCTTGAACACACTTCGTTAATGACATATGCTGCAAATCAAGGATTGGGCTAAATAATTTTCTCATCTCATGTATTGTAGCACACGGGATTCCGTCTTGACTCCAAAGGATTTTTTTATAATTTTTTTTGGTGAAATGATTTTTTTGTTAGTAACCCACTAACTTGAATATCAAAATCTCTATAGGTATTGTTGGAATAATGGCATTTAAGTGATACGTTGTTGTTTAACATTAGATTGCAATTTTTTTTTTAAAAAAATAAATGTTGTATCCTTTGTTACTTACATTATTAGCTTTTTATTCCACATTGTTAGCAATTATTCTTCAGCAGTTTTTATTCGGTTTAAAAGCCTTCTTCAAATCTATTGCAACAGAACAAAACTATTTCACAGTATATAAGGAGTAAGCAACGCGAAATTGAAAACATTCAACACTTCTTTTCTCCGTCTTCCATATTTTCTCTTTATTTTTTAGGCTTTGTGAGGCTCCATCGTGTTTTGGTCTCGAGTGCACATTCAAACACGTGTTAACTTTGGGAGCAAAACCGAATTTCTGATTCCACTCAAGATCTGCTGGAATTTTGCTTTCAAGACAATGGTCATGACGCGACATTTCCTTTCTTTTTATAACTTTTCCCTCCTATATTTCCAACAAGTATTAATTTTACTGAAACTTGCATCATACAAAGTGTAATGTAATATGTTTTTTAATTAATAAAAATGGAAATAGGGGTATTACATATGAAAAAAAGAACTAATGAATTCCATTTAACGTGTATGTTTGGATAATTAAGTTTCAAAAGGACAATTATAATTTTCTTTTTATATGTTTCTATAAGTTGTTTTGTTTTAACTTTTAAAATTAATATTCAGGCACTTTTTCCCAAGTTTTTTCTTTTTTCTGTAAAAATTTTCTATAATTATCATAAAATTTTCAAATCTATGCTTAGTTAAAAACACACTTTTTTCTTCTTAAAATAAAAGCAAATATGGAAGGAGAGGGAAACTTGGAAGTTATTTATGTGTATGGGACATATATACAACGCAAACTTATGACAATGATCACATGCCCCGCTATGAACTATACGATCAATATTCATGCAATTGTACAATTTATTCAGGCATACAAGAATGTGTTTCATAAAAAGAACCTATAGATTATGTATGTTGAATTAATTAAAATGATGATAAATGCAAACACATTGAGCTTTGAGGAGTGCCGATAATTATAAATAACTAATTATTATGCACAGCCATTCTGCAATTAGGATGAAAGTGACATTAGAAAGGTAATTTTTATCAGCTGATCTCATGGGAATTGTTTTTATCGTTTGAGTGTTTGACAAGAAATTCTTTCGTTAGTTGGTGCTTGAATCTAGTTTGAAGACATAATAGTGGTCTGAAGAGTTAGGGAGAGGTTGTTTCTTTCTTGTACTGCCTTGCATATAAGGATTAAATTAAATACCATTTAATCTCCCTATTAATATAATTTTCTTATTGCTAAATCAGAATTTGACTCCATCTCATACTCCCTAAATGGGGGAAGGAACAAAAAAACAAAAGATTAGATAGAATAATGATGTCCATGCAATTAGAAAATATTCAAATCCTATTGAAATTCTATTAATTCAAACTAACATATAGTAAAATACCGTTGCATTTAGTTCCCTTGTATATTATACCACAAATCCAAATCTACAGAAAATGGACAAAGGGTTTTAAGTTAGGCTAAAATGTAATTTTTGTTATTCTATTTTTTTAAATTCACTGTTTTTAGTTTTCATATTTTTAATTGATATATTTTATCATCACTTTTAAAAAGTTCGTGATCTTAATTTCTTATTTTTTAATTGAAATATTTTATTTTTTATTTTTAAAAAGTCATAATTTTAGTTATTATGATCAATTTTAAGCGTATGTATTATGTGAAAGTTAATTGATAATTATTCGTTTATTATATAAATGATAAATGTTTTTTAAAAAAATTAAAAAAATACACGGTTAACAAGTTTAAAATTAATCAAGGGGATTAAATTTTCAAATTTTTTAAAAATGGAAAACAAAATACCTCAATTAAAAAATAGGGAACTAAAATTATGAATTTAAAAAAATAGAAGAATTAATGTCTCAATTAAAAAATAAAAAAATTAAAATCACAAATTTAAAAAAATAGGAAGAAAAAAATTACATTTTTATTCTTAATTTATGCAAGAATGGAATTAAATAAGTGCGGGACCACTATTAGTGCTGATAATTTTCTCAGCCAAAAATAGAGAGGAAAAAATCAATCACAACAATAAGCAACTCATATTTAAGGTTAGATTTAATTTATTCACACAAGCATTCAGATTCTGGAATGTGGTAATTAAGAACAATATTTCATACGTATTCCATAATCAAGGAAGTGCACTTAATTTGATTAGTAATGTATGGCTGAAAATCTCAATCGGAATAATACTAAGCAAACTAAATGAAAGTTGGAAGATTGGAAACAAGTGAAAGAGGTGTTGGCCTGTTGGGATAAACATGAAACAGTTTTTTTAAAGCTTTTGTAATCGTTAACTGAAATTTAAAGTTAAGATTAGTTTACTCAAAGCTAATAGATTGCACTCAATGAATCTCATCTGTGCCACGCGTATCTTCTTTAGTATATCCTTTCCATTTTAACAAATTTAAAGTAAGCACGGAATAACCTCTGTTGCCAGCATACATAACTGGAGCAAATCTCTTTGTCTCTCCTCATTTTGTTACTTCACCCTGGCTCTATTGTCTTCATCCTTATCCTTAATTTTTCAACACTATATATGTACCACTAATTTTATCTTTACTTTAATAGTTTAATACTTTAATACGATTAACAATGCATATATTGTTTTGCAAGCTCTCATGATCTTATCTTATTGCACTTAAAACAACCATGTCTACTTGTACTACCATAACAATAATCCCATGCTTTCCCACATAGAAATGAAAAAAAAGAAGCCAAAAACACCATACTACTTTTGGCTTGAAAATGACGTGTGCTATGTGACTGAAAAATGTGTATAAAATATCTGTTAATTTGTCAAGTTTATTACATTGACCACATTTATCTTTATTTTAATATAATTAACTCTAATAAAGTTGGATATATATATATATATATATATATATATATATATATATATATATATATATATATATATATATATATGATTCACGTGCTCCAAGAATAAAGTTATTTCTTATTATTATTATTTATTTTTTTAAGATTTGATGATTGTAATAAGTAATTAATCTTAATTATTACATCTTAAAAAATAAATGATAAAAATAATAAATAATCCTAAAAAAATTACTCTTTTGAAATAAATAGATTTCTTTCTCTTTCTATATATATATTACTTTACAAGCTCTTATCTTAATTATTTCACTTAAAATAACACTCTGATATTGTACATAGAAAGAATGCCACCTTTCCCCTTAAAAATGGAAAAATAAAAAGCCCAAACATTTACTTTTGGTTTGAAAACGATACGTGCACTGGGTGCTTGAAAAATGTATACAAAAGTCTATCCTAATCAGTTTTCCTTACCTCCTGACACTTTTGACAGATTCTCCTTCTTCATCATTTTAATTTCTATCTTTCTTCGTATGGTGCATTGAACCCGGCCTCATTCTACCAGTAATAGAGTATTATTTTTTCACCTGTTTTGACTAAAGCATCTTTGTCTTTGATGATTATTGAAGAAGGAACTTTAACCATAATAGGTAAATTTCAATCTTGTATATATAACTCCTCTTCAGAAAAAACTGCAAATTCCTTATACACGCATTTTGTGGATTTTGGTTTTTCACATCATCACATGGCTTATGGATATAGCTAGGATTTCCAAATTTTCCTTTCCATTTTAAATTCATTGGTGATATATAAAGAATAAATGTAGAACATATAGTGATGCCATTTAATTTTGTGTAGTAAAATAATTGACTGCTGTAATAATTAATTCAAAACTCCTATTTGAACTCATTCCTAATTAGCTAACCGTCTAGAAAAATTTAGGCTCAGAACTATCAAAATTAAACTCAAAGACTTAATTAAAAATTTGACGGGTTGACATAATGGTTAAAAATCTTTCGTTTATATACTTTGAAGACGATCTATTAAGCAGAAAATTTCATGTTCGATTGTTAGTGTGAAATTTTTTTTGGTTAATAATAGTCATAAATAAAATTACAAATGAAAATAATTTTTAATCCAATAAATTGAAAAAGTAATATTAGAAAAAAAATTCAAGACTTAAAAAGAATTTGAGCTTAAATGTTTAATGGACAACATTGACACATAGATTTAAGCATTATAGAAAATTGACAAAACAAACGTAATAATTGTTAAGCATTTTGTTCTTTGCGAGCGCATGCATCATATTATGTACTTTATTTTAATATGTTTTTAAAAAAATAAAGAAAGTGCTTGCTATAGTATTTTGTTTTTGTTGTTAAAAAAAAGTGATATTCCTTTGAATGGTTAGGGCATGTCTAAGTGGTTGGAACTAATGTGAAGGCTTCTCAAATCTCAACAGACAATATGGTATGAATCAATAGCAAGCTTACGCGTGGGATGTGGATAGAATAAGTGGTTCCTGCAAGTCCACATGGGACAATGACACGCATTTTAGGTCTTTAGGTTACACCCATGTGCCTCTGTTATGCATGGACTTGAAATTGATTTTTTCTTGTATTTTGAAGAAAAGATGTTTCAATAATTGTAAAAATAATCACTTTTATTTATTTCAATTCATTAAATTGGTATCCTTGCAATAAGATTATGACCCTTGACTGTCGACGTCCAATAAAATTAGAATTATCACACATGACCGTCAATATCTAATAGAATTATGACATATGATTTACTCATTGACTCTCAATATTCAATTTCAGGATTAGAAACTCAAATAATCAAATTTAAAAAAAATGAAAAACTCAATTGATGAATTAAATTATAAAGACATTGATTTAGTGAATTAGAATAAATAAAAAGATTATTTTTAGGCCTATTATAAAAGATATTTCAAATTAATAAAAACTTGTTTGGTGAAACTTGGAATAAGATCCTAATAAGTAAAGAAAGGGCATAGTAATGTTTTTTGTATAGGACACTGATTGTGCGGCCTCAATTCCCTGTCCACAACTTTTCGATTTTCACAAATTACTAGTTTTCTTTAAATTAATTATTTTTTAACTACACTTAAAAGTTAGTACTTTTTGTTTTTATATTTTAATAAATAATAAATATTTTATTGAATTTCTTAACAATGTTTTAAGGATACTGATTTATTTTTTTATAATAAAAGGTAAGCTTTTGTACAAAAAGATCAAATTTAAGAATAAAAAAAATGTAACATTAGCCCATGTAAAGTCTAAAAAAGTTTATATTGAAAGAAGAAAATGTTTAAAATTTAATACAAGGAGAAAGAAGTATAGACTACAGAGAATAGACTAAGAAGTGGACTATGTTTTCTTTGAAGAAGAAAAAAAAACCTATTTTCATTGAAATTACAAGCAAACTTGGCCAAAAAAAGCGGAATCAATTTCTTTAGTAAATGGAAAATAATTATTCATAGAAAGCTTATTTCTAAAGAACACGAAAAACTCTCTCCATCAAAGAAAGAAACGTTGGAAAGCTCAGATATTCAGTACTTATAAGTGGTATAGTAGGATAGAGCCTTTTGTTTCATTCTTTGTTTTGTTTGATATTTTTTGTTTGAATGTTTAATCTTTTGGCCGCTAATGCCTAAGGATAGAAAGGTGATGATGGATAGAGCTAGTACTAATATGCTTCAAACTTGAAAGATAAGCTAGTTTGGATCCTTGCATTTATTAGAGCAAATGATCGATATGACCTTAATTAGAACCTAAAGAAAATGTATCATGAAGAAATGGTCATGGATATGATATTGGAAAGCAAGAGAATGTGAGACAAACTTTACATATTTCTCGCAAATCCAGTTCAATCCCACTATCTAGCTCACCCGTATATCGCGACATATTAGGATAGAGATGGATAACACTAACATAAGTAAGGACAGACAAAGCGGACATGCTTTCATTTCTTGTCTAGCATTGAGCATTGATTTTCAAATATTCCATAAAAGGTTGACTAGATTGTGGCCACGTCTTACTCAGTTTTGTTTTGCAGATAGAGGTCAAGACTATGGTAAATATCAGAAAAACAAATGTAAAAGAAAATACAAGTTGGTGATCATGGATGACCCACCCGGTTGATCAAATTGTTGTTTGGTTGTTTTGCACCATAGTTTAAAAAAAAAGAGAAAATAAAATTAACTTTAGTAAGAGTAGATTGCTTATTATTGTTGGTATGGCATGCTTCCCACAGTTGCATAATAGAGAATTGTGTTTCTTAATTATGTGATTAAGTGTTCAATCATTGATTTGTGCAAATGAAAAATATACATTGGAAGTTGATTAAATAATTTTAATATCTTGAATGATTAATCATTAATGAATATTGGACTTTACCCAAAAAATTACTTATCATTGTAAAGTTTAATATAATTAGTAGATAACTAAAAATATATTCATTAAGGTACACATTTTTTTATATACGTTAATACGTTACAATATTAGTTTAGTTAATCGAGGGAATTCAACCCCTAATTTTTCTTATTTTTCATTTTTTTTAACCATTTCTCGGTCGTTAGTGGAAAAAAATCTATAAATAAAGAATCAAGGTATCCATTTTTTTTCTTAATTGAAACGCTTACATAAAATTTATGTAATGCCTACACTATGCTCAACTATGACTATTGGTTCAATACGTAACGTGTTTGTTCTCACGCAATTTGAATACATTTTTTTTTTATATTCTTGTCAATTTTCTGTCTTTGAATTAACTACTTCTATTTATAGTTCTTTGTATTATCCAATTACTTTTCATTTACATTATTGCATCCTCTTTAATTAAATTAATTTGATTTATTTAATTTCCTGCATTTTCATTTTTCAATGAAGGTATTCACGAGGTAGGTGCCACGTCAGCAATGATGACATTCCAAATATCTTTATCTAATACTAGTTGACACGGGTTGGAGGGAGGGATGCGGTGAAGACAAGAGAAAAAGGAAACGAAATGAAAAAAAAATCAGAAAATTTTAAGTTACGTGATATAAAAGAAAATGAAAGAGAAAAAAGAATAAATTATCTTTTCACCGTTTTGGTTATGCAAAAAATGAAAAATAATAAATAAATAAATATTTCCCTTAAAAGAGTAAGAAATTTATATTACTATATTATCATCATTAATTATTTCATTCTTATTTTTAAGTATATTTTATTAATTAAAATAAAATCAACCTTAGTTTTATCACGTTTTGGCCATGGTACTACTCTATCATACTGTGCATGTTGCCTTTTATGAAGAAAAAAAAAAAAGTTAACTCTTCTGCTTTCTTTTCAAATGCGTTGAGAATAAAATTTGCGTGGGATCCACTATCTCTCTTTTTAGCTTGTCGTCTTCTTTTCATGTTCCTTGCCTCCAATTATTTCTTTCTTTTTCCAAGGCAAACACAGATACAATCAAAATTATTCTATTTTATTAATATAATTTTAGAATCAAAATCATTTATCTTACTTCACACTTTTTTCTATTTCTTTTCATATCTCTTTTTTTTAGGGTTTCCTATCTCCTTTTATTGAAGAAAAAAAATATAAATATGAGTAAACTAAACAGTATCTCTCAAAAAATTTCTCCAATATTTTTCAAACATTAATCTAAAATTACATTCACTCTTCTCGAGCCATGCATAGCCTAAACCACAAAGCCGCCATAGAGCTAAGCTGTATATGAGGTTGGCTTAGCTGCAAGATATGGAGCTTTTTTAGGGGATCGAACATATAAAAGTGAAGAGATATTGTATCTGTATAAAAAGAAAAATAGAAAGAGAAAAGAGAGAAGGTGAAATAAGAGGATTAATTTATAATAAGATACACTGATATAGAGAGAGAAAATATAGTTATACAAAGTGTTGTATGATAGCCAAAATTGTATATATTATATATTATTATATAAATAATAGGTTTAATTATCTAAACTTATCCATTTTAATTTTTATAATTAATTAGTAAAAATTTTAAACTCTGAAGTTTACATTTTAATTCTCACATTGAAAATTAAAATATAAATTTTAAGAACTAAAAAATTTATTTATTAAACTTCAAGAATTAAAAAATTCACTTATTAATTATACAAATTAAAAGAGATAAATTTAGAAATTATAAAAATTAAATCAATAATTAAATCTAAATAATATAACTCAAAAGTGAACATCATGTAATTGGACAATAAAAGTTATTTAAAAATAGTTATTTTTTGCACCATATTTTATATAATATATTTTACAGCCACTATTTTTTTTCATTGCAACAATAATTTACTACACACATTTTTATCTTTAATTTTTTTCCTGTGCTGGACATTTTGTTAAAGAAATTATATGAATACAAATTCTCAAATATATATTAAAAAAATCCAAAGGGTAACTGTATCTCATTGTTTATTAAGGTCTAGGTCAGCTTTGGGATCCCAACCCCATCATCCATTTCTACAAAAGAAGGAAATATAATATCTGTATGGCTAATCTTCTTTTCGTGATGTTGTAATCTCTTTCTTTTTGAATTGCATATTCGAGGAAGTCTTATGACACAGGGATGGCTACCACTTATATACAAACACCGCAGCATTATCTACTAGCATATCTTACAATATTAATCCATTTTGTATTCATTATGGTCGTTCATTTTGCAAATTATTAAATCAGAAGGACTCAGTATGAGTGGGTTTCCTATTATTATACATGAATAATCCTATTACATGTATTTTCATTTTTCTTTCTATTTTAAATTTACGTATACAAGAAATTTATAAATACAAATTAAATTATCATAATTAATTAAAAGAAAAAACTACATGCAATGGCACTTGCAATTTTAACTCAACTGGGGGGCATCATATTGTCTTCAACTACACAAATTGAGTGATTAAGTGGATACTCCTATCTTTTTCCTTATAAATATATGGTAGTATTGTATGTTGTCTCTCCAAAGACATTTCACTCTTTCATGTAGAACATCTCACTTATCTTGAGAGAGTTATACATAATACATCTACACCACACCATGAATCATCAACTTATCGAAGACCATATGATGCTCTTCCCTTGGCTATGCCCTGGTGGTGCATTCACTGAAGTAACTCCTCAACAAGGTCTTCATCCATATACTTTTGGAAAGTTTTAACATTTTTTTGGGTATATATTGATTCGATTCATTTGTATCTTTGACATGAAATTGAACACCCTTCTTAATTTAATTTCAATTAATTTGTTCATGTCTATGCTATAGGGGAAAATAATAAGCCAAGGCACAAGCGAAATAGAAAGAATAGAGGAGGAGAAAATGGCACCATCATCACCAAGAAGAGAAAGCTCACCGTAGAGCAAATTAGTCTTCTTGAGCGAAATTTTAGCAATGAACATAAACTTGAGTCTGAAAGGAAGGACCAGCTCGCATTGGAGCTTAGTTTGGACCCTCGACAAGTTGCGGTGTGGTTTCAAAATAGACGTTCTCGTTGGAAGACTCAAAAATTGGAGGAAGAGTACTCCAATCTTAAGAATGTTCATGAAACCACTATGCTCGACAAATGTCATCTTGAGAATGAGGTAGGTTCACCTAATTAATTTCTTTCTATATAGCTTTTCATTATTATTATAATTATTATTGGCCTATAACATTCTTGTACTTGAAACAATGTGTTGTTGTTGGGGGGGATAGTTTGTGAAAACCATGAGTTTGAGTAAGACTCATTTCCATCTGATGGCTTTGGTAGTCGAACACGGTCTAAGCTGTGTTATTTTCTTTCTCACAACAATAATGCCAATTTTGGGCAAGTTTATTCATGTTTCTTCTTGTGTGTTTTTTTATGTTTTATAGTTTAGTGCCTTTAGTTCTAAAAGGCTAAAAGTCGTTTCTTTATGAAGATTATTTAAAATATAAACCCAAGAACAAAATTTGCTAAGTTGTTGACAATATATGATAAGTTAAAGAGTACTCAAATATTTGGACAGTAAAATCTGAACATCATATATTAGTCAAGTATGGGATACTAATTAACTAATAGTCTATAATTATATTATTATCTTCATGTATTACTTAATATATTAAAAAAAAATCTAAGAAAAGCATTTTCGAAAAATTGTCTTAGAAAAAGATTATTGTATGCTAAATGGAAAGTTTTTCTGAAGAAGACATTGGCAAATGATTTGACATGAAACACAAAAAAGCATCATATCCTTAGTGTATGTATGTACTAAAGCCTCTGTCTTTCGGCCTTGGATAAAGTATGTACTATATTTTGTGAGCCGACATTCGACATTGCTTAATGCGCACTTCTAAGAATGCACATTACATGTTTAAATACGCTGCATCTTAATTAATGAACCCCCCAAAAAAAATTGCCGAAACCTTTATCAATAAGGAAATTAATCTTTTTATATAATGGCATCACAATTCATCAAAAAATGAAAAATATAATGTCTTCATTTTTTTTCTGGTAGGTGTTGAAGCTCAAGGAGCAGCTTTTGGAAACAAAGAAGGAGATTGAGCAGCTACTAGAGCGTGGTGAAAAAGCCCCAAGCAACAACTCCAGTTCCTCACAGTCAATGGAAGAAGCTGTGAACCCACCATTTCTTGGAGAGTTTAGGGTGGAAGAATATGATGATGGTGATGTGTTCTACATTCCAGAGACTCATCACATCAATGGGATGGAATGGATTAATCTGTACAATTGAAACCTCAAGAAAGCTTAATTAGCATTTTGTAAATAATTTGAATTTTAATCATCTAATTAAATTGTTTCCTCTGCAAGCTTACAAGTTAGTAGTGTAAATATGCCATGGTCATATATAATTTGCATTTTGACTTCACTTAATAAATAGTATCATTTAGTTTATTGGAGAAAAATTAGTCTCACCTTCGACATGTAGGAAATTCAAACTTTTTTTACGATATAATTTTTAATATATATTATAAATGTGCCTTCTTTTTTCCATAACTTATCACACTTCTCATAGAGCCAGGGGATTATATAAATAATATAGTTATTATATAGGGATTTGATCTTCAATAATGCTTTGTGTTTTGTGAACAAATACCCTATATCCTAATATGATAGGACCCTTACTTTAGGGGGGAAAAATAAACGTATAAAAGTCAAAGAAAAAAATTATTCGTTTGATATATATGCCACCGGGTTAGTCATGTAGCTAATCAGTACATTGAATTCGAACTTCAACGGGTAACTTTATCTTTCCAAGATAACAATGGATTGTTCAATTTTTTCCCGGAATGTAATAATGAAGAAATTCCTTATTGAGTTTGTGTTCTTTTTCAGAGAGCCTTTTCTTGAAAATGATGGGCCTTATTGCCAAATAAAGCATTATTTTGTAGATTTTTTGGGTTAAATTAAGTTACATATTTGAAGAGGTTTTCTAATTTTTATTTAATTTTTAACAATGAAAAATACTTACCGTCAGGCATCATCAAGTACAAAATAAATAAATAAAAACTGATTACGGAGAAAAAAACAATTAACCCTTTATATATATATATATATATAGTATTTTACTCGTAACATGCCTTCTTATTAATTTAACATCAAAATCTCCTGATGTTGTAATAAGTAATAACAGTTTTAATTATTGAAGAGAAAGTACGGATTAAATATTTTTAAGTTATTAAAATATTAAATATTTCTATTTTTTATGTTTTTATTTGAAATGATTGAAAAAAAAATCTTTTGAGAATATTTTTTTATCAATAAATCTTATGAGAATATAAGAGCATTTGATTGGTGTTCAGTTTTTAGTTTTAGGAAGCATTTTTTATTAAGATATTTTTGGTGTAGTTTGATACTTTTTATATATATATATATATATGGCTTCATTGTATTTATCTCTAATTTTTTATTTTTGACAAATTTTATTCCCAATTTTTGTATTTATGAATGAAAAAATAATTAATGCAAAATTTGAAAGTTTTTAAAAAGTTAACGATAAAGTGTGTCAAATTAAAAATTACCCTTCTCAACCAACCTGTTTTTTTTTGTATTCTCTTGATATATAGATATTTACCAAATTCAAACCCAGTACCTTATGACCATTTGTCATAGGGAAATTACTATCGGAACCAAGGACCCCGGTTCTCAACCAACCTGCTCATCCCACTTCCCAACCCACCTCTTTTCGAAACCATAGTTTTTTTTATCTTTTCCAATCTATCACATTCAATTTTTTAGTTATAACTTGAATTATAATATTTTTTAAAAGAAATAATTAAAAACAATAATATATTACAATATAAATGATTTATCATAAATTTAAAATATAATTTACTAGTTAAAAATATTCATTTATAATTTTTTAATTAAAATATAATTCATATATTTAGAATTGTTTATTTCCTATAAATTATAAATCCTTTTTTCAGAGGATAAATTATAAATCTTAGTAGTATAAAATAAATATTTATTCCGTATAATTTACATAGTGAGATAAAAACAGGAGGCAAGGAACCAAACAGAAAGGGGATGCGGAAGCCGGAGAATTAAAATGGTAAATATTAGTGCATATAGAATAATTAAAGTGGTGCAAGTAATTTATGAGTGAGATTGATTTATTCAGGGTTTTTAATTTTTATTGTGTATAAATTTTTTTGGACTAGCAGCGTGTATTGTGAATGAGATTAACATGTGATCCAATAAATTAAAAAAACATCTTCAATTTTTTATTCAAGACAAAAAATTATTCGAAGATTCAAATCCTAATTAATTCATAATATAAAATAAATTTTATCTCAAGAGAGTGTACTCAATATTTAGCATAAAGATTAGTTATAATTTGTTATGGAAAATTTTCGTATTGATTCAACTGTAAAAAAAAGAATAAATGTTACTAGTAAACTAGTAATATGGTGCATTGAATTAAATAAGGTTATCCAGAAAAGCACATAATTGTGAGATGAGTCATCCCGAAACCTAATCCAGTGAGAGACATGGACAGCCCACAGCTGTAACCCTCTTCTTCGCACGTGTCACGCCCGAAGCCCTAAACCCAATCCAACTCACCCAAGCTTCCTCGTGTTGCTTTTTTCTCTCTCTCTCGTGCTTCGTTTCAGTTTCAATTTCAATTTTCAACTCCTCAACTCAACAACAAAACTTCCAACTAAGTTCCTTCCACGCTGGTAGAGTTTCCAACACCACACCAGCCACAGAAATAAGTTTGTGGAAAATAAGAAAACAACATTTTACTGTTGTTACCGTTCTACCTAAGAAGAACAATCTCAAACTAATACACAACACAAAAAGAGTTACTTAAGAAGCATAGTGTGGAATTATTGACTTAAGAAATTTGAAAACCACTTTGTCCCATCCCACTTGGACTTCCACCTCACCCCTTTTTCTCAACGCCATGAAAATAGGTCAGGCTCTTTCTTTCTCCTCTCTCTCTCTCTCTCTCTCTCTCTCTACTTTTTTTCTTCTTCTGTGAATTTACTAAATACCAATTGCTCCAAGATCCGTGTTTGAAATTTGTGCTTTGCTTAATTAGTATACTATTCTTCTATTTATGTATCTCTTACTCTTCCAATTTTCCGTAGCGTGATTTCTTGCTCTTTCTGCTTCTAGTACTTCGTTTGCTTTTGTTTTTATTCTTTAATTAGTTTATTCTTTCGTTCTTAAGAGCTAGCTGGTAAATAGAAAATAAATACTAGATAAAATCCTTTGGTGAATGATAAAATATTTCGATGGAATCTGAATTGTTTTGTTTATAATTATTGCTTGCTGAGGAAAGCAACTTTTTTGTGTATGTCTGTGTGTCTGTGGCATTCTCTAAAAGAAAATCAAGGTTATTAAAAGGACTTGCTTGGTGCTAATGCTTATTATGCTTTCTGCGATTTTCACCAATTTTACCAAGACTTATCTTTGATATATGGGGTTAAAAGTTTTGGTTTGATTTAGTTTGGTTTGTGGATCTAAAAGTGGAAGGGAATTACCATGTAGTGTAAAAATATAACATCATCTCATGGATAAGATCCTAGGCGTAAAGGGGAATTTTTGCCTTTGTTTGAGTAGGTTTAGTGAAGATTAAAATATGACTTTTAAAAAATAAATAATTATATAGCTGAGAGGGACATTTCATATATATATATTTGTCCTGAACTGTGCTGTTTCCATTTCACTCTGTTCTGAAAAGAATAATAGATTGATCCAGAAAAACGAAGAGCATTGCGATGATGTCAAGGTGGATGGGTGATAATATAATATAATAAAATACTGGTTTTAATTTGTGCCATCTAACAAAGCTGTAGCCAAGAATTGCAATTGCACATATTGGATTTGAATAAGACTCATTAAGTGACCTAAAACACGATTGTCACTTGATACATAATAACCTTATATTATAATTCTGGACACAGTAGTCTATAGTGTGCTATAGCAGAGATTTGGAATGGAGTGGCCCTGGACTGCTGTGAGATTCCGATAGTGGAGTGGTATTCAATAGTAGCCATTGTGGCCACAATAGTGGCTTTTCGTGTGCTATAGAGGTGCTATCATGATATAATTTTCAAAAACCATTTTTACCCGTGGAGTACTGTTGTTCAGGGTTTTGTTGGGTACATATTCCGCATGTTACCTCCTTTTGTCCTTTGTTCCTTCTCACATTGAAACTTTTCTTTTTAGACTTCCTAGATTGCATTCTGCTCATTTCTATCTAATTTTATTCTTTTTCTATTAATTTCACAAAAATATTTTATTTTTTGACTTAATTACTATGTTCTTATTGCTCCTAGGTTGATGGTGTGTGTGTAAACTGACTTATTATTTATCATGCATTTGTTTAATTTTGGGTATTTAGTTTTGTTTTGATTATTTATGTGTGTAGTATATATATTTGTAGTTCGTATTATAACATTTAAAATAGAGGTCATTCTGATATTTCCAGTGTTGGCCACTACGCATCGCTATCCAGGATTGATAAAGATAACTATGATTCTAGATTCACATAACTGAAGATTGCACTTATGAATATACAAACACACATAAATATATAAATATATGCATAACAGAATAATGTTATCCTTCTGTCTATTGCTTTCTGCTGCATTCAAGGTATTAATCGTGGGCATCTGGACATATTTATCTTGTCTCGTCTTTTGTGCTTTCTTTCATGTGAACTGGAACCGAAATCATCAAATGTATTGCATGCAAGGATACAAGTTCATTATCTCTTGTCCATTGGTTAAAGTATGGTTATGCATTAAGGACTCAGTATTGCAGGAAATGTATTAAAGTCTTCTTTTTATTAAAGCAAAAATGTGGAGCTTTGTTTCTTGAATTTTGAAGTTAAGCTTCCTCTATACTGTTTGTAGTCAAAAAATATTATGCAGTATGTACTATTTACTCAAGAGCATAACTCGATGGCTCAACTGCTCTTGTATTTTTGAAGATGCTTGATCCTAAGATTGAATCCCTGACCCCTAGGTCACTCTACCTCACTTTGGCTTACCGTTCCCCTCCCCAAACACCCCTTTTGTTACCACCAAAGAAAAATGTTAAATAAGATTTGTTCTTTACTATTTATCCAGTGTAACAATTTTTTTGCTAGTTAATGGTTGAATCCATCTAAGTTATCATCATCTCAAGATATTCAGCTAAGTTACAAGAGCATCAATTTTCCAACTTAGAAATGGCTGCTTGGGTTTGGCTAGAAGAGAGAACTGGTAAACAAGTAGATGGAAATAAATAAATAAAATCCAAATTTCATCAATTGAAGACTAGGCTGGTCAACCCCTTGATGTAAATTTCTTCCATTTGTAAAAGCAATGCTTAATTACTTATTTCTTTGGTGAATGAAGCACATGGAATAATATTTTAAACTCATTTACTTTATAATTTTGCAGTAGATTTGATAGTTGCTACTATTTAGTCTAACAAGTGTATTGGCATGTAATATATATTTTTGTATTCCTTGTGTTTTCTGACATGTGAATCTATTCAACCTGATCTTATGACCTCCACAGATATCAGCAATTGATCAAAGGTCATTTTGTTTTTGTGGCTCTGAGAGGGGAGTGATTCTAAACTAAAATATATGGGGGCTGGGGAAGAGAGTACAGCTAAATCTTCTAAAGTATCTTCGGCAGCTCAGGTTTTTTCCCTACTATCTTCCTGCTCTTTTCTCTTTTCCTTGTCCTTTCTCTCCCGTCTCATTATCTTCTCTGTTTACTTTAGCAGGAGACACCAACAGCACTTGCATATCCTGACTGGTCAAGCTCCATGCAGGTAGTGTAATATATGATATTGGTTCATTGGGAATATATGTTGATAACTAATGCATGTGCTTCTTATTTAGGCCTATTATGCTCCTGGAGGCACTCCACCTCCCTTTTTTGCCTCAACTGTTGCTTCCCCAACTCCCCATCCCTATTTATGGGGAAGCCAGGTAAATGTAGTACATAATTTGGGATATTATATGCTATTATACTTTATAGAAGTGAATCTTCTTATTTACAATTTTGTTAATTTTCCCAGCATCCTTTGATGCCGCCATATGGGACTCCAGTCCCATATCCAGCTATATATCCTCCTGGGAGTATCTATGCTCATCCTAGCATGGCAGTGGTAGGCCACTTGCTCACTCTCTAATCCCTGGAAAGCCTCTTAAGCCTGAGCAGAAAAGGATGAATTTCTCATCTGCTTGTAGGCGACTATGTATGTTCACTACCTTTACCATAATTGGGCATTTTAATTCACAATCTTTCCTTTTTTTAATCATTATGCTAGAATCCAAGTATTGTCCAGCAAAGTACAGAGATTGAAGGGAAGGGAGCTGATGGAAAAGATCGGGACTTGTCCAAAAAATTGAAAGGAACTTCTGCAAATACAGGTTCCAAAGCAGGAGAAAGTGGAAAGGCAGGCTCAGGTTCAGGCAATGATGGCATATCGCAAAGGTTTGGCAAATATCTGGTTAATTTTAGATCTTTTGTCGTTTCTTTCTGAGTTTCTCTTCAATTTGCATTTCTAATATGGATTTCCATTAAAAAATTATTAAACAGTGGAGAAAGTGGTTCAGAGGGTTCATCAAATGCTAGTGATGAGAATACTAACCAACAGGTACGTAATAGATTATTATTAATGCATGTGCTTTCACTCGCTTTTGAAAATAATAACCTTGTTGAAATCTAAATGGGGCCTCTTTTTCCTTTTACAATTATCTGTCTTTGTTTTTTGATGTTCGCAGCTTAAGTCTGAATTGAAATGGTTTAATTAAAAACGTCTCAATCTTTTTCTAAACTGTTTTTGGCTTTGGTCTGATGACTTCTCCATAGGAATCAGCTGCAAAAAAGAAGGGAAGCTTTGACCTGATGCTTGTTGATGGTATGCATCACATCCATTCATGATTATCTTTTTTTTTTTTCCCTTCTCAATTGCTGAGGTGAGTTGACATTTCCATCAACTTTTCAGGAGCCAATGCACAAAACAATTCTGCTGGTGCCATTTCTCAATCTTCTGTGCCTGGAAAGCCTGTTGTCCCAATGCCAGCAACTAATCTTAACATCGGAATGGACTTATGGAATGCATCTTCTGGTGGTGCTGAAGCTGCAAAAATGAGACATAATCAATCTGGTGCCCCGGGAGTTGCCCTTGGTGATCAATGGGTACAAGTATGAGTCCTCCAGTTGTTTTTTGAAGAAATTGTTCTTAGCATGTTTTGCTTTGTGTGATGATTATTTTACATCCTTATGTGTAATTACGTATACTAATATATTTTAAAAGAAATGCTTTTGTTGATACAATACATCTTGTTCCCACATATGGACATCCATTATCATGTTTCCATCATTGCATTTTATGTTAGCTGCCTATACCTGACCAAGCCTTGGTTGGAGGGGGATTGGAGGGAAACAAGGGAGCTTAAATACTTGAGTTAATAGACTCTATTGACTAAATTATCTTTTGTTTAAATACTTGAGTATGAGGACCAAAATCAAATTCTGAAGGAGACTAAAAGTGTAATTAAAATTAAGTCTTGGTTTTATTAGTCTACTAACTACTGTAAAATTAGTTATTGTCTCCCTTCCCTTCCCTTCCCCTCCCCTCATTTGAACCTAGTGTAATGGCTATGCTTGATTTTGGTAGGATGAACGTGAGCTGAAAAGACAGAAAAGGAAACAGTCGAACCGAGAGTCAGCTAGGAGGTCAAGATTACGCAAGCAGGTGACTTTCTAATATCTATTTCATGCACCCTTGTTAGTAAAGAGACTAGAAGTATCCTTTAATTGTCATATTTGGAGGATAGAGCCTAGAAGATATATTATTTGACTATGCATATTCATACTACCAATTTACAAAAGAGAAAAAAATGATGTGTTTTACATTTCTTGTACCAACCAGGCTGAGTGTGAAGAGTTACAAAAGAGGGTGGAGTCGCTGGGAGGTGAGAATCAAACTCTCAGAGATGAGCTTCAGAGACTTTCTGAAGAATGCGAGAAGCTTACATCAGAAAATAATTCTATCAAGGTAGATTTCTCTTACCATTCTGCCTTCACAAGCATTGGCCCTTTATTTCTTTTTGTTGTGAGCAATTTATATGTTGACATGTCTCAACTCATGACCTCAAATTTTATCTTCTGAACATAATTGCTTTAAACAGGAAGAGTTGGAGCGGTTGTGTGGTCCAGAAGCAGTTGCTAACCTTGGATGAGAAAGCAACGCATTTCAGTTCCTCAGTTTAGTGTTTGATGGTAACGGCAAAATTTGATAGATTCTTAATTAAGACGAATCTGCAGCTAGAATTTTCTTATCAATGGCCAGGTCTCTTAATTGAGAATAGGATATAAAGTTTTTTTCTTTGTTATACTAACTCTATGTCATTAACCCTCAATTGTAATTGCCCTTGTGATTTTACATGTCATTTGTTTGTAATATTAACCAGTACCTTAGAATAGAAAACGTAGGCTACTTGAGCACTTTTGTTCAGAACTTAGTTTTGCAAGTGATGTTAAGAATCCTGCTTCAACTTTTCAAATCTTTCACTAGTTGACTATGGAATCATTTTTGTTCTACTTTACGTGTGCTTGAGCTGATTGATGAATCAAAGGTATAACTCTTGTCAAATGTGCATTCGATCTCATGTTTGCATACGATTGGACACATTCGTGGAAGTTTTGAAAGTTACCCGTTGGTGAGTGATTTGCATATTTTTGTGAGGGTGCATCTTTTAGATTAATATAATCTTAGATTTTTTTTTTCATTATCCTGTGGCAAAACTTTTACGATGACAATAACCTTTTCTTTTTTCCCTCCAAAGACAAAGACAATAGCCTTTTTAAATGAGGATAAAACAAAGTTGCTGATTGTTTAGTGTGTTTGAGTTTGAGTTTTAGTGTCAACCAATGGAATCCTTTTTAAACTCAATTCTTACACTTATATTACTTATTCGTTTGTGTATTGGAAAGTACAATTTGAATGTCATTCTTATGAGTCCAAACACTTTCACAACGGAATTTATTTTGTGCAAAATAAATATCGGGTATTTATTACCTCTAGAGCAGTGCTGGGATGGTGTAAGCAATACCGCTACCAAATACAATGGTTCATGAACAATAATCTCACGGAGCTGTGTCAAAAAAAGAAAGATAATCTTTCATCTAGTTCACGTATATAAGATTAATGACAACTTAAATATAAGATTAACCAAGTGACTGAAAAATGAAGAGAGAAGAGGGAAGGGATGTGGATTTCCAGGGGTTGGAGAAGGATGAAGGAAGGGAGAGGGTGAAGTTATAAGTTCGGATTCCTCTCAAATAATATTTTTAACAAAACAACTAATATTTACAAATAAAAAAGACTTAATTGCAAATTATACCATTCAACTTTTATTATTTCGTAAATTTTATCATTCAAGTTTTATTTTTATAAATTTTATTTTTTAAATTTTTAAATTTTGCACATTTTACTACCGTGGACAAAAAATTAATGATTTTGAATTTTGACATAAATTGCATATATACCACTGTAGAGAAGTGACTTTTAACATCAGTTATAATTATAACCAATGTAAAAAATTATTTTTCTACATTGATTATAACTATGACCAATATACAAAAATATATAAAAACGAAGTTTTATATTGTTTTGTTACCAAAGGTAAAATGCACAAACTGAAAATTTAAGAAAAATTAAAAGTTAAGTGGTAAAATTCATAGAAAAAAAACTTGAATGATAAAATTTATAAAATTATGAAAGATGAATGATAAAATTTATAAAAATAAAATTTAAATAATAAAATTCGTAAAATAATGAAAATTTAATGGTAAACTTTGCAAGCCTAAAAAAATGTAGAATTTTGTTTTCAATTCCAACTACGTTTTGAATAAAATGGTCTGTCTTTAGACTATAACAAATGTCGTTTATTAATTCAACCATTCATTTATTTTCCACACCTATATGTCACTCTTGATTGCCCAAGGCCGCTGATGATACGATAAATATATCAAGTTTGTCAACCGTTTGGGTCAATGACTTCATTGAGGGATTTCAATTTATTTACGTGTGAGTTTAAAGTTTCATATATAATATACTTAAGATTGGAATTGATGAGAAAAATGTAAGAAAAGAGACTCATATAATGTTTTGAAACTTTAGGTAAAAATGCAGTGTCACTTTTATACTTAAGGTTGTTACTTGGCTAATTAATGTAGACACCTTTTTTCCAGTTCTCCTTGACTTAACACTAACAATGTCAATAAAATGCTTTTGATTTGATTTTTGGATAAAGATAAGAGTCATATGAATCAATAACTATTATATATATATATATATATATATATATATATATATATATAATGACTTCTCTGAGGGAGTTCAATATATTTACATGTGTGTGTAAAGTTTCTTATATAATATACTTATGATTGTAATTGTTGTGATAAATATATGAAAAGAGACACACATACACTTTTCACACACTCGCGCACACACCCGCGCCCCTATACAAAAAAAAATATATACATATATATATATAAAAAAAAAAAAAAAAACAAAAATAAATACACCTTTTTCCAATTCTCCTTGACTTAACACTAACCATATCAATAAAATGCTTTTGATTTGATTTTTGGATAAAGATAAGAGTCATATGTATATATATATATATATATATATATATATATATATATATATATATATATATATATATATATATATATATATATATATGAAAAATGGAAACTCATATTCTTTAATAAACTCTTTTCAACACACATTTTTATTATTAGGTTAATTAAACTTGTATATGTATGTATTATTAAATTTTAAGGATTCGATATTTAATGAGTCATTAAGGACTGAGTTCACAAGGCTAAAGTAAAAATGAAGACTTTAGTGTAGAGTGAAGTTTAAGGCTGATCATTTATATTCATTCAAATTAAAATGATCTTGTCATTGTAATTCTGATTATTTAAACTTGAAAGTTTAACGAGAAACATTCAAAAGCCATGCATTTTGAATATTAAAATTGTCAGTTTAAATTCTGCACAAGCATGAACTAATAATATAGAAGAGTTATAAGATTAATTTGGTACTTAAACATGAAATTTATAAAAATTGCAATGAGGATTTGCCACCATCATGTATCTAAATATGACTTATTTTCTTACAAGCAAATATGACTGTTTTTTTTAAAATGCATAGAGTTTGGTAATACTTAATACGGAGTAAAATACTTAATAAAAAAATGAAAAGGCAAAAGTAAAACCGAACGGGACGTGAAAAGGAAAATAAGGGTACTGATAATTAGGACATTTGTATTAGTTTTTGTTTGCGTTATTTATTAATATAGACTAAAATACATAAATAGAATAACTTTTCGAGCATTAACTAATTGGATGAGTTCAACTAGACGTTGTTGGTTGGTTGCGCACAGCTTAAGTAAACTTTACTTACAATAGAAAGTTTAAATCTTCTAAATCTATATATTAGTCTCATAATTATATAGAAATATTCGGTTAAAATCTTGCTTTAACCCCACCTCGTATATTAGGTAACCACAGAAAAATAACACTCCAAGAGTTGACTAAAGTTTAATGGATGTAACCTGGACCAAAAAGCCTTACGTAAGATAATATCATTGTAATCTTCAGTGATCATCAATCATTATAAATAGGACAGGAAATAAGGCAAGTCCATAACACTAAAGTATTGGTTGTACTTGTAATCCATTCCGATTTCAAAGTCCTCTTGTGTTTCTCTCCCTCTTTTTTTTTCTTTTCTTCTTCTCTTGACATAGCTAGGGAATAGTCCAAATGGGTTTCAAAGTTGGCCTGGTTGTCTTCTTCACGCTCTTGACATTTACGACACCAAGAACATCTTCACTGCGTGGCTCGGATTCACGTTTGTTCTCAACAGCACGTACCATCATGGAACCATCACCTTTGCCGGAGCCGACCCCACCTTGAAGAAGACTAGGGATGTCTCGGTGATAGGTGGCACCGGAGATTTCTTCATGCACAGAGGAATTGCCACCATTATGACCGATGCTTTTGAAGGTGAAGTTTACTTCCGGCTTTGTGTTGATGTCAAGTTCTATGAGTGTTGGTGACTTGCAAAGTTTGTTTAGTAAATAAATGGTTGTTTTCACCGCAACCTCGTCTAGTGGTTTGCTTACTGTAATAATAACATAATTGCTTCTCAGTTAGAGACAATATACATAACCTTGTCTTAAAAAAAGGTAAGGAAAATGCTAAATTTACGAAAATATATTGATCAATTGTACCAAAGTTGATCGGTATTATCTATTTAAGTTATGTTTGATTTAAAGTTACGCAAATATTTTGCCTGTTTTAGTGCAAAATTACATGTCCTAATACCTAAAAAAAGATTTGTAAAGTATTGTTAAGTTCTTTCAACTTTTTGTAAAAAAAAAAAAAAGTTCTTTCAACTTTAATTCAAAAGTACATTTAATTACTTCGATATTCGTCAACTATCTTAAAATAAGTATGTTTAAGGTTGTTTTTTTAAAAAACTAATATATAAATGGAAAAAGTAATAATTTTATAAAATTAATCTTATTATTAATTAATATTATATTAAAAGGCTAAAATGATACTTATTAAGAAAATTGGTGAAAAAACAATTAATATAATATTAAAAAATTAAGATAACACTTATTTTGAGATTTTTTTTCCTTTCAAATGTGACATATAAGAACTTATTATTTCTTTTTAAAATTATTCCGTACAATTTGTGATAATTGTTCTTGGTACCAAATAATAGTTTAGAAAATGTATTTTCCACTCCCTCATTTTTTAAGTGAAATTCTTTGGGCATCTTCAATTATTCAACGCGTTGGTGAAGAGATCTGCGAGTTGTTTTGAGCAAAACATCAAGACATTTTAAGTTGTAGCTAACTTTAGGCATGAGGGCGCGCGATACACAATGTTGCATCAGAGGTTCGTGAGTTCAACTTGGAAACCACAAGAAAAAAAAATATGATATTCAATTCGAATAGTGAACACAGATACCCATGAGGGTCATGGTGCTCTTGATGTACATTGTCGGCAAGGTCACTGAAACAAATACGGTTCTCTATCTTGTAAGTGTAATTTTCTCTGGTGTAATCCTAGTCACAGTTTCGGACAAGGTATGAACCACAAAAATGAAATGAATGGGAGTATAATTAATTAAAAACATTTGGATTTGTATATACAATCATTTCCAAAAATAAAATTCTAGGAGGCGAGTTATATGCATGATAGATAATTTGAAGCTCTACCCTTGCATGTGAGTCCAACGCATGCATCAAGGAAATCCTACTCAATGAAATTTGTGAAAAAATCTGCACTGTATATATATGATCTACATACCCTTTTGTCAATTTTTTCTCAACATAAAAACTATTTGATCCAACCTGATGAAATTCAGGTTGGGTTGATTTTGGGACGTCGGGTTGTACATTTTTATTTTTTAAAATATAAAAATATAAAATATTTTTTCAAATTACATACATGTAATTTTAAGAATTTAAAAAATAGTATTATACAATTAAAATAAAATTCAAAGAATAAGAAACAAAAAGTGAAAAAAAGTGAATAAAATTTATAATGTGACATTAAGAGAAAGATAAAGATAAAGAAAAATAAAAGATATTAATAAAAAATTTAAAATTAAAATTATTTATGAATCATTACTCTTCACAAAATTTGACAAATGTTAGATATGCTCATATGCGAGTTCTTGCTCGAATTGTTCGATCTCCCAATATTAGTGTCAACTCCAACTCTTTTTCTACTTCATGCTTCTTCCAGATCGCACGTATTGTAATCTTTGTGAAGTCCAAACTAGTAGTATCTCAGGTTTTCAAAAGCATGATAACCCGGTCGATCGAAAACAAGTTTAATTTGATTTTGCTATCAACACCACAGAAAATGAATTTCAAAAAACAAAAAAAAAAGGGGATAATTCTTGAAGTGATGCTGTTCACATAATCAGAAGGCATAGGCTAACTGTATATCATCGGTCTATCACAAATCGTTGGTGCTTGTTTTACTTCCTTTTTGCATTCCTTTGATGGTCGAGTTAACAGCAGGATGTGCCAAAGAATGTTCTTATCCACAAACATACACATTACATCTTCATGTGATCATGTCACGTCGAACAACCGTTGCAGTTTGCTTTTCAGAACATATATATCACATACCGTTAATATATAACAAAAGCATAAACAATCCAAGAACTGCAGAAAAAACCTATAATTTATCAAGTGGATATTAAAAACTGTTATTCTACAATACAATGAATATGCCTATCATCGTATACATGTGGTGCTATATATTGATCTCTGACTATAAAGCAAAATATTCCACACCATAAGCCATAAAGATATATAGAAGTATTCATTTCCCAAATACTTTGATTGAAAAGCCAGATGTATATATCCAGCATTACATGGTAACTCTTCTCAAACAAATTAAATACAGACACCCCCACAATTTATCTACATTACATAAAACAAAAAAGTCTGGAAAAAATACAAGTTTTTATGTACTTTCCAGTTTTTTTCTTTTTGTAATTTTCCATAATAATTAAAAAAAAAACTAAATTAAAGTTAAACTACATTCTTTGTCAAAAGTGAACTTGATAATAAAGTTCACATAAGCAGGTTTAAGGTGTCATTAGATTAATACATCACTTCTCTTGTCTTCTCTTCTATATAATATGCTAACACCGCCATGCTGACGTGGAAACCATGGCTCGTTCGTGCCAGCAGAGCACCAGCTCAGCATGTCGTTTGTCCACGTGGAAGCCTCTGATTTGCACCTTGGCAAGCAAACACTCTGCCTGATAATCCGCGAACTGGCTCAACTGCACCGGCCTCATTCCGGCGCCGTAAAACGCCTCCCTCCACGGCGGAGTCCTCCGCCGTGCGCCTTCCACCGCGGCGAAGATCTTCGGCCGCAGCAGCAGCATCTCGATCCTCCTCACCCACTCGCCGCCTCCCCCAGAAGCCACTGACGCGTCCAGCGACTCCAGCATCATGGAATAAAACTCCAGACTGCTCACCACGCCACGCCGGAACGAAGCCGCCGCCGCCGCCTCCGTCCACCCCTCACCGTCCACGAACACCACCACTCCTGGAGCCATCCTCCTCACGTCGGCGAGGAACGCGCCGACACTGCCTCCGTTGCCTCCGAGGCGGCTGAAAATCGTTGGCGACAACAACACGGCGATCTTCTCGCCGTCGATGAACCTCACGGCCTTGAACGACACCGTCTCAAAGGTCCGAAGCGGCACGAAGTCCACCTGCGCGCTGATCCCTAGATCCTGCGCGAACTGGTTGAGATTCTGGCGGACCAGGCGGCTCTCGACGGCGTACTCCTCCGGCACGACGGCGGTGATGCGAAGGAGCGGCGCGGTTCCGGGACCGGCCTTCTCAGCAATCTCTTTCATAAGAGAAGCGTATTGAATTCCAAGCCCAATCTCGAAATCGATAACGTGGACAAATGAAGATCCATTTAGGGTTTCAAGTAGGGCTTGATTGGTGGTGAAGATGGAGAACATTGGGATGGGTGAAATTCCCGAAAAGGCCTTGTACGTTTTAATTGTCTGAACAATCTCCGCCATGGAGGAAAGGAGGTTCGAACCGTTTCCGTTCCGGTTCGAACCGGATAGAATGGACTGAAGGGCGTCTTTGAAGTGAAACGCGGCTCGGTGGAGCGGCTTACCCATGGGCGAGCGAAGAAGCCGGTTGTTGAGCCGCTCAAGTATGGCTTGAGCCAGCTGGAAGTGGCTGCTGTCGTAGCAATCGGCGGCGCGGATAAACTCTTCGATGAAGTCCCAGTTGTTGTTGTGGGGGTGGAGGCTATGGTTAAGGTCATGAAAGGAAGGTTCTAAAGTGTTGGAGGGGTAATTGAAGGGGATGTTTTGGTTGTAGATTTCGGAGAGAGAGGTGAAGTCAGGAGTGGGGTGATCAAAGGATGGGTCTTGAGAAGAAGGTGGGAAATCAGGGATGCATGATGGATTGGTTTTCAAAAGGGGAGTGGGAGAGTCTTCGGGTAGGGTTAAGTCCTTCATGATGGACTCCCACCAATCAGAATTAGGCAAAACATGATCATCCAGGTCTAGCTGGTTGTTGTGTTGTGGTTCTGGCTTGGGAACAGTGAGCTTCTTTTCGGGGCTTGGGCTCCGGCATAGGTCGAGGACCGAGGTGGGTTCGTAGGTGAAGGTGTTAGGGTTGTTGTTTGTGTGGAGGACATGGTTGTTGCTAGCTTGTGGGGATGAGGGAACTCTCATCGCTAGGAATGAAAATTAAAAGCTCTGGTGTGGTGGGATGCCTTTGTTTTTGGCTTTCTTTCCGAATAGAGTTGTTTGTTCTGTTCTTTAATTTCCTTCGGGAAAGTGGATGAGGAGACTGAGAGGGGGGCTTTTGTTTGCTATGATCGTTGCCTTTTTATCTTTGCGTGTGTGCATGTAAAGAGACCCCCCTCGGTTACACTTAATATATCTCCTTCTCCTAAACCAATTAAAATCTTAACTTAAAACTTTAAGTTTATCAACATAAAATTGTTTATTATTATTTTTAAAATAAAAATGTCACACATTCTAGTTTAAAAGATTCTATATATAACAGTTATAACTATTTTTTTAAATAAAAAAATATTATTATTTTTTATTTTATGTCTCACCTTTTTATTAAGTCGACTTAATATTTATTGGTATGACCTTGTTGTATGCCATGTATGGATATGGATTATTGATAACATATATGAATGGTGCCATGCATGTTCTGTGATCACCATGCATGCACGACAAGAAACACGCGCGGAGAGAGAAAAACCTGTGATCGTGTTGTGAAGCTTCTACGTGAAGGTGCCCTAAACATGGCTTACCTTTTGATTTTGCTTTTCTTGCCTAGATAAAGGGAGATGACATGTTTAACCTAAACAGTAAACATCTACTATATAATTCACAACAAAAACTTTCTTACCTTATAATAGTTACTGTATATTTGTTTGAGAACTAAAGGCAAGTTTAAGCTATACTTTCGAAAAGGATATATGTATCTTTTGATTATGAAACTCTTAAAGAGTCAAATAGTGGCATTATTAAAGCTCCAAGTTAAGCCGTTCTTTCTTGAAAATAGACCCTCAAAGGTTCTCAATGGACCCCCCTAGACAAGTACTAGCACCACCCATCTTTATACATACCCCTGGAAAGAAGTTAAGGGAAAGGTTCATCATTAACTAATTTTGCATGGGAGGGTTTAGAGGCTTTATCTTGCATGGAAAAATTTTCCATTGCAACCTGCAATAACTATAAATGAAATGTGTTAACTAGAAAACTTTAAAAGTATCAATGTTAAAAAAATAATGCTTAAGTTTAAAAAATTAAAATTGTATTTGATTTAATGAAATTAATTTTATATTATTCACTGATAAATTAAAATATTCTATCACTTTCTACAGAATCAATACAAGAGTTTAAAAATATTAAGTGAGAATTATTATTATAGAATTGGCATTCGAATATTTTTTTTAAAAGTATATATATGCGTACATAATTAGCCTTTAAATGAAAATCAAATTGAGTCTCAGTGCAAAAAAACTACCGATGTTCAATGTGAAAATGGTTCAAGTTGGGCAAACACTGCTCTTAAACGAATCAAGGTACTTTTGACTTACACATTTTTACTAAAGTTGAGCAGTAAAAATTGTTGGGAATTGGTATCATCATCAAGTTTAACCAGCGAGCATGTAAGATTTACATGCTCATCATCGACTAAATTGTCCGTACAAAGAAAGAAAGTACTTTAGCTTTATTCTTTTGTGGAAATAGATGCATGAGTCATGTGGCAGGTTTTCATATCCCTGTTGAATTACTATTACTAAAGCTTTGCTTGTTTATGGCCTTGTTTGACATTCTAATTCAACGATCCTTTTCGTCTAAAGCTTAATAAGTTGCATCTTTTGCGTGGAATTTTATAATAGTATTTCATCTTATTATTAGAGAACTCAGTGTCCCATAAATTACATTTGACTTGTACACGAAAAAAAAAAACTACAGTTCGACTTATAAAACGAGGGTTTTCTTAATATGAAGTAATAAGCTTAATATGCAGCTATATAAATAACAAATGGAATTTTACCAATTTAATAATAAATAATTTCGCTATATAAATATGTATATAACTAGACAAACTAGTCAATTCGAAATTTTCATATCATATGAAAACTAATTTTTAATAGCTCAGTTTTCATATGATTTGGATCTGTACTGATGGATCAATTTTTTTTTGCAAGACAGTTGAATTACCATCGTTAAGGAGCAGCAAAACATATATATGTTTCAAACTCCACGACCTCTCCCACATCCCCTAGCACCATTGCCTCGTGTGTCCGTTGTCCCTCTGTCACACATTGATCAACCTTTTTTCATTTGATTTTGATCAATTTTTGTGCATTCCTTATTGATTCATCTTGTTCCTCGTGTCATTTAATTCAAGATTTGTTCATGCTTTGCGTCAATTTGTGTGTCCCCTGCTAATTGCATATCAATATTTGGTGTTGTGAGTGAGCCTATTTAAACGGTTTGATTTTTAAACCAAATTTGGGGGAAAAACCCCTGCTATGGTGCATTATTGTCGTTGTGCAAGAATCGATTTAGGAAAAAATCAAACAGAACTGATTTAACTGGTTTGATTTTTAAATTAAATTTTAGAATTAATTTTTTAGAATCAATTTTAAACTAATTTATAAATTATTTTTTTCTTTAAAAAACAATTTCATTTTTTGAGAAAACAATCCCGTTATTAAATGAACCAAATCAATTCTAAAACCTATTCGATTCAAATTAGACTTATTTAAAAAATTAGTTCGATTTTATTTAACGGAACCAGTTCAATTTGGTTCGAACTAGTTTATATACATGCCCCTATTGCCGATTCGAGGTTCGTTAATGGTAGCTCCCTATTTTGTTTGTATTTGAGTTGAAATTTGTGTGTCAATTGCTGGAATTGGTTCGTCCAATTGTTGTAAGTTTGAAAGTTTGAATGAGTTTGTGTTTGTTTTAGTCAATTCAAAATTCTACCAGTCTGTTCATGTTCATCTTGAAATTCATAGCAAATTTGAGAAACCATTCGTGCCTTTCCCTCCACCACTACTTTCATTTCACCCTCACCAATTCATTGCCATTAAACCTTGCAATGTGCAGACAAATAACAGTTAATTTCCACTATCTCCAAATGTATTTAGCCTTCAAAAACTGCCTGCAGCTTCCATGTGTAAAACTTTCCTCCAACTTGGTCTTCCCTAAAGTAGGTCAGATTCTCAATCGCTTCTTAGTCCAATTTTGTTGCGCTAAGTGTCATAAATAATTATTAGCTGCCGATAATCAGAAATAGCTGTTAATTGGTTGTTAAAACGGTAATTTTAGTTGTTAGCTGTCATAAAATGACTATTTTACTCATCGATCTTTTTTAACACCGAATCAAGCTAAAATTCATTTAGGTTGAATTGCATTAGTTATTAGCCGATGATATACAAATGGCTAACCTCACTATCAAACATTTTTACCGTCATTACTTCTAAATAACATAAACATGTAATTGATCTACTTCAAATGTTTTGGAGTCTTAGAGAATTTATGTATTCTGCAAATTCTACAATAAAAGAAACTAAAAGACTTGCGACAAACAAAGTTTTAAAATATAGAATGGAACAAGTGAGATTTTTCACTAAAATGATGCAAATAGTACTACAAACTTACAAGATGCAAATATTACACTCACTTTTGATAAAAAGAAGACTACTTTAGTATTTTTTTTAATTAATTACAAAAACCTAATATTTATATATTTTTCTTGTGTCCTGGTATGTCATAAGGAAAAAAAAAGTCAAAGTGTACTTATATTGATTAGATATATTATATATTAATTAACATAAATATCATTTTGATTTTATTTTATTAAAAACAAATGTAACTAATTTAACACGCATATTTATAATATTATATAATATAGCACAAATTACCTGCAAAATTTAATTACGAGTGGCACTATTGTTAATTGTAAATAATAAACGAAGGAAGGATTTTAAATTTTACTTAAAAATATTTAACGAATAAAAAATGTCAAGTGTAAGAATTATTAGTGTTAATATATTTTTTCTCAATAAAAAATAAATTATTAATATAAATATGTTAAACCCATATTAATAATACGATGCATTGTATATTAATATTTTATACTCATATTAAATCGTATATTAATTAAATTATTTTTTAGTATTATATATTATATTATTAATCTAAATCTTTATGCAAATTATACAATTTTTATTAGATAAACTTTTTTTTTCAATAGATACTAATTCAACGATAAGTTTTTAATATATGATATATATTGTTTAGTGAGTTCATTTATATAATTATATATTACAACATATTCTTTTATAAATATTTAATTTTATTTTCTTAAAAAATACAAAAATTATTATAACTTATATTAAAAGTTAATAAATTTATCATATGATAATAAATGACTATAAAACTTTATTACACTATGAATATATAATTTTTTTCCTAAAAAATAGTAAAATATAATAATTTGGTTTTTATTCATATTTTTACAATGTTATTGGATGGCTGTAATTAATATTTTTTTTCTCATAGGTGAGCCCAGCAAGTGACGTGCTATGATGATGCATTTGGGGACAGGTAACTCCTCGTGGGCCCACCTGTGGTATATTTCTACGAGCATGAATGCCGCTATTGTTAAACAAACGAACGCGTGGGGCCGTTGATTAAAATTTATAAGACCGATAATAAATGTTTACTCAAAATTAAGGTTTTTTCATGGAACGAGTTAAGATGGATTTACTTTATTTTATTTTATTTTATTTTTAAAAAAATCATAGGATCAAATTTGTAAACTCAAGCTCAACCTCAGAGTATTTGATGAGATTGATTCAACACGATTTGTTGATAGATTAATCATAGCACTATATATAATTAAATTATATATAGAATTAAAGAAGTATATGATTACACTACTGCATAAAAAAATTTAAAACGATTAAAAATAACTTTTTAAATGGATTATATGGACATTCTAAAAAGTGATGATTTTTTTATATCGATTATAATATTGTACAGTATTTATTTTAAGATAAATGATAATATCTATAGTAATAATAATAATTTATTAAGTTAAAAAGTTATGTAATTGTTTAAAAATTATCCTTTTTAAAATCATATATCACATTGATTGAAACGACTCAAAGGATAACTTAAATTCGTCTTCAAAATACATTAGGTGTAATTTCTTAAATTCAAATCCATCCAAAGTTCTTTCGTACCAGGCAGAGTTGATGGAACAAAATGAATCATAAACACCCTTCAAAACTTAGTTAAATCAAGTAAAAAGAGATAAGAAAAAAAAAGGAAATTGATAAATATAACAAGTGATATAATAAAAAATAAAAAAGATATAAAGTGAAGTGAAAATGAGATGAAAGAAAAAAAATATTTATAATTTTTTAATTTATAACTTCGTGTGAGTATAAAGGAAGTCATATTATTTATTATTTACATAATATATTTCAATATTTGTTTCTATTTTTCATTATATTGATTAATTCTTATGGTTGTACAAAATTTCTACAGTTTTTTTATTATAAAAAATAATTTCTCAAAAGGAATATATTCGTAAGTATGAACATATATATTATATGTTACGTGACAGATAGAGCATCAATATTTTCTAAGATAGAAATACGTCCCTTCATTTACATACTCAAGACACACCGCACATATCTTTATCTACCACCTCCATTATTGTTAATAATGTTGGACTTTTTTTTTTCGGCTAAGATTGTTAATGGAATGACCACTTTAACAGAAAGTTAGGCCACCTAAAAAATAAAGTATCTTTATGCCAATTTGCTATTCGAAACGTAACACGATGTATGCATACTTTTTTATTCATGTAGATGTAGTCGTGTAGCACACTTGTCATTTACTTAGATAAACGCGTTTGATAATAAGCCTTTCAGAATTATGTTATTTATCAGTCTATTCGAATATTTTAATCACATATTTTAATGTTTAAGTAAATTGCATATGGTCTAAACGGTTAATAGCTCGAATCATCCCAATGCCACTAGTTTTTTTTTTTTTTTTTTGGGGGGGGGGGGGGGGGGTTCAATGGTAGTTAGCCGAATTATTTTTATAAAAGAAAAAAAATATATATATATATATATATATATATGTCATTCGATCTTGTATATTCGATAGCAGCCAAAGAAAACAATTTCATTCATTGTTTTGAAAAAGTTTTTGCTAATAAACATTTCAAAATTATATTTCTCTGGCTAGCATCACTCATTTTACGGTTAAAAGTTACAAGTTTGGTTCTGTTACTGTTACTTCTTTACGCATTCTTACATGTTTAATGTTACGAGTTTGGTTTAAGGGTGGGCAAAATAGAAGAATTAAATTGAACTATTATAAAACTGAATTGAACTGTAAAATTAATTGGGACGAACTGAATTGCACAATAGTTGAGACGAATTGAACTACATTGCATAACAGTTCGGGTTAATTGAACTAAACCAAACTGTTTTGGAATACTCCAAATTATTTGAATTGTTCTCAATAAACATATTTTTCTTACATCTTTCTCATAATACAATTGAATTTGGTTCTATAAGTTAGGTTTGGGAGCTGTTCGATCAGTTTGACACTAGTTCAGTTCAATTTGTTTTAACAACCCAAATTTGGTTTCATGTCACTGCATGTTAACTTCCTTATGCATTCTTAATTTGATCTCTATATAAGAATCAAATTAAGAATGCTTCACATGTGTTGGAACGTGTGTAATAAAATTAATGATCAACGGATGAGAATAGTAACCACACACAAATGTCCAAAACTTGAACATGAGAAATTTAATTAAGGTAGAACAATTTTATTATCCATGTGATATCAAACTTTAAAAAAAAAAAAACAGTTACAATATATAAAATTAATTAAGTATTTATAATTTTTTTATTAAATGTTGAGAGTTTATTCATAAAGTCGACAGTAAAATTTATTAAAATACAATAAAATGAAGAGTTTATAAAAAAAATGTAATGTCTATGATAAAATTTATTAAAATAAAGTAAAAAAATTATAAATTATTTTTATTTTTTTCAGTATAAATTATTTTTATAAATTTAAATAAATCCTTCCAAACATATCAAAAGTGTACTAATAGATAAAATAACAAGAAAAGGAAACAACTTCAATTTCCAAAAAAAAAAGGAATAGCTCAGTACCGATTGCGTGATTCACAATTGATTGAAATCAAAGCTAATCATTAGAATTATGAAATTTTTAAAGGTGGTGTAAAGCTGATGAAATTCATTGTTTAATAACTGGTTCCCAAAACGCATGCATGCATAAAATAGTAACATAAAATATACGGAACAATTATTAATTCAAGTATCATATATCCTCGGCTAAATATACTTAACCACTAAGGTTCCAAGGAAGGGATGAAGGACACGGGAGTGACGCGTTAGGGAAAACCAGAGGGAAGCTTGAAGAGTACAAAAGATGAGAGAGATGGGAGTGTAAGAGTAAGAGATTCTGGTTTCTATCATGGGTCATATAAAGAGGTCTCCATTCACCCACTTCCCAAAGAAAGAGAAAGAAAAAGGCTAAAGGGTGTTGAGGAATTGGAGGATGTGATTTTTCATTTGTGGGAATAATAGTGGAGGATCTTCTATCTTTCTCTATGCTATAATGCCACTTCCATAGGGGAGGATCCTTAAGGACATGTTGTCATTTTGAGAAATACATTTTATCATATTATACTAAACTTAAAACATTCGATCCTAAAGTTTTTTAGTCAATTAGGATCACTAAGTGATAATTTTTTTTCTAGATATTTAATACAAACTCAAACTTAAAATCATTATTAATTAAACTAAAATAATTTCATACTAATCGATTTATGTGTTTGAATTAATTTTATTGGAATCGAATACAAGTACTATGGACAACCAACTAAATATTTCATGTAATTATCCATCCAGTAGTTAAAACAAATATTTGTTTGAGTTGACATTTTTCGAATAAATATTCTTCAATGCACATATAGATATAAAAATTGAATTTTTAACAACATATATTTAAAGAGTGTGATTATCTCAATCATATCTTAAGATATGTTGGTAATTTAGTGTACTATTTTTACTGGTTACCACAACTGTTTATTAATTTCCCGAATTTTATTCCTTCCCATTTTTATGTACGTAATCTTCTTCTTTAACTTGAAACTAGTTGACGTGAGATGTTATGACACAACTTTGTGGTCAGAAAGATTTGTGGTACTTATACTATTTTCTGCCACTTCAATGGATTGATGACGTTATCAACTCGAATGGTTCACTTCAAAAAGGAATTTTTGTCGTCCGTATCAAAAATAGATGTGTTTGATCGGAGATTAGACAGCCATGCGTGGATGATGATTTTCTTTTCTGTCTTTTTTTTTTTCTTATAAAATTTGTATTTTATCTCTACTATTAATAGTTAACATAAATATTTATTTTCATCATATTTGGAAAAGACATTGTAAATGAAATTATACAATTTGCTGATATATAGAATATATTGATGGTGTATAATTTTTTTTTCCCAAATTTCATATGCAATTTTATTCATCTTAAATAACATTGTTTTTTAAAATATATTAGTCATATTGAATTATGAATCATCCAAATCGATTTTGATAGACTTATTTTAAGAATATATTTAAACCATATTAAATTAATTAATTATTTTATATTTTATTAAATTGGTTATTTAATAATAGATAATGTCTTTCTGTAAAAAAAATAATGTCAGCACTTTGATTATTCCGAAAATGTGAGTAATAAGGAAAGCATATAGTGTGCTCCTTTTCTTGTGTTCCGCGAAATTTCGTCCACATATTGGATTCCTCCATCATTTTCCTTTATGAATTTTCGTAAATAAGCTGAACAAGACTTTTGTACAAAAATGATGTAATTTTTCCCATAAATTAGCAAAATGGATAGATTTTAAGAAAATTATGGAAATGAGTAAACATTTTTTGAAAAACAATTTTAACATAAAGAAACCAGACTTCCAAAAATGGTTTCACTTTTGCAGTTTTTGTTTTTTCAATAAAAAAATTGTGGGAATTCAAAAATCATCATTGCTTCTAAAACAGTCACAAATTACTTTGCTACATAAGAAACAGACAAATATTCATTTTGTGATAGGTTTTTCACTGTCACAATTTTAAAAAATTGAAAAAGTGAAATCGTCTTTTGAAATATAATTTATTTATTTATTTTTATAATTTTTTTTTAAATTTACTCATTTTTATAATTTGCGAAAAAAATTACACTATTTTAGTACAAAAGCCTGAGCTGAACAAACAAAGCCGTTTAAGTAACTAGTAGTCAATCTTGATGCATATGTGCAATTCCTTATATTTGATTTTTTGGTACATTTCTTATACTTGAATTTAGTACGGAACTTAAATAAAAAATTCTAAAATACATGCAATTTTTTAGAATATATATATATATATACGTGTAAAATTAATATGCAGATTATATTTTCATTATAAAACATCATGATTCATGAACTACAAAGAATTTGTATAAACTTCAATTTTTAGTTATTGTAATTTAACCCTTCAATTTCGTTCGAGTCAACTATGATCTATCTTTACTAATAATAATTAAACAAATACTAACCCGTGTCATGATTAAAAAATTAAAATACTATTTTTTTAATGTAATATTGATAGGAATTTTAATAAAATATATATTTATTGGTCCCTTAATTTGTACACTTAAACACTAGTGAGCAAGACCTGTGTCAATATTTATTGTAAATTTCTTACACCTTCTAGTTTCGAATATAAGAAAAAAAACTAATTTTAAATTTATTAATAAATATAGTTAAACATCATTTAATTATATCAATCTCAGTTAAAAAAATATTTTTTTCTTAAATTGTCATTGATTAAAACTTGATATATTAAGAATAGAAAAGTGTTATTGGAAACACAATATCAATTAAGTGAAAGGTATTTAAGATATAGTATAATTAAATAAGATAAAATCAGTTAAAATTTAATTATATTTAAAATTAAGAAACATATGATTCGTTTTTGCTTATATTCGCATTTAGAGGGAGTATGTGTTTACTGTAAAAAAAGAAAGGAGTGTGTGTTTGATGAGAAATTAGTCCAACATTAATGCAGTAACGAGATGAGCAGTGCTACATGGTATGAATACCATTTGCACAAAAGACTACGAATGCATGTGTTTATATGTTTTTGGCAGAATTCTAAATTAAAAACAAAAGGTTCAATCTTTGATGAAAATTAAGGGATGGTGCTGTGTGATAAATATTTCGTACATGAACGAATTCGTCCCTATTAGCATTTTCCTTACTAGATACTTGTTACAATTATTTTCTTGGGAGGATCCAAAAAATTTGCCCACTACTTAATAACGTGATTTAATTATCAACCCAGGTAACCCTTTTTGGTTGACTTGAAACAATTGCAAGTATTGGTATTAAAAATAGAAAGATGTGGTTAGCATTTACTTAGTAAAGTTGATTGATTATATGATTCGATAAATTTATTTTTTGTAGGCCCGAAAACCTTATTTCCTATAAGTATCTATTAAACATTTTTGTAGGCCATAATAATAATACATATCCAAATAAAAAAAATTATTCATGATGTATGCCATATTCCTTCAAAATAAAAAATAAAATTATAATTTGATTATGTCACAGTTAAAAAAAATAGTGTAATTTAGAGACAACAAATTAAAAGTGAAAGTGCGAGCTTAAAGTTTGAAACTTGGGCCTTTGATATAAGATGCCCATCAGTCTGGTGGTTTTAAAATGTGTTGTAAGATGGGTCCATGGGTTGTATCCCACAATAAGTTTGAGGATAGGACAAAAAAAACAGAAAGACATGTTTGATAGATGGCAATGACTAAACAAAAACTTTAATTTATGCCCTCTTCCACCTAGCACGAAAGATGCACTTTTAAATGTCCAATCTAAATATTTAGCTTATGAGTTTGAAGAAATTGGGAAGCATAAAAAAGTTTTTGGTTTACTTTGTGTTTCCTTTCACTTAAATATTATTTATATTTTAAATTTTTTTGTAAAAACATAAAAAAAAAAAACAAAAAGGTTAAGGCAATACCTAAATAGCCAGACACGCTTGAAGCAACAAAGAGTTTTTACAGAACTCTAGTTATGATATTAGCATATTCATCTCACATTGCCTCTGCTCTCGTACTCATTCACACTCAATGACATACCACACAAACCCCATGCACCCCGTTACGTTAAAAAGAAGATTCTAACAAATCCTTGAAGTGTTTTTATACTCAGATATGATTAATTAATTTAATTAAAGTATTACACGTTATTTTACTAGATAAACAAATTATTTTTATTAACTTTTAGAGTTGTATGAAACATCACTTGAAGTAACATTTTTTAAAATGTTAATTTCTAATTTTTTATCTTTAATATATTTATTAAATTTTTTATTATCTTTTTAAATAAATCATGATTTTATTATTTTTATGTCATTTTATATTTTTTTGCTATTTTAACAACTAATTTTACTAAAAACTTATAATTTAATAAATTAGTTGTTTAACTTCCAATTACCAATTACCCACCAATTTTTTAGTTTTCAGCTAACTATTTAACTTCTAGTTAGTTTTGTCGAACATAACCTAAGTTATCTTAAATGCTTTCAACTAACTTTTCAGTGAGTTTTCTTAAATATAATCTCTATTATTGTTATATTTTTTTGAATTTTTTCAATCTAACATATAACTTTTCACTTTAGAAAAACTATTATTGTGTAATATGATAGGAATCAATCTTGTTTAATATGATTAAGATTTATGGTAAAAAAAATATTATTAAGATTCATTTTACTTAAATACACTGATTACTATCTTCTAAGAATAAAAAAAAAACACTAATCTTCGCCGCCCCCCCCAACACACAAAAATAAAGTCTCCCTTTGACCTCCCATCCATAGCCTTGAGTCCACCAATCCAAATGATATAGGTTGTACACGCACTGCTATACAGAGATGCGGACTTCGAGTTTGGAGGAAACATGATCTGCCTCAACCACGATATCAGAGAGGAAAATAGAAGTAATAAAAGCAACAGTTTTGCATTGAACCAGCAACATCAGCATTCAGCAGCTTCCTTTAATGCATTCCTTTTGTCTAGTTAGTTTGTTAATAAATAGACAAAGGATAAATAATACAAACTATCCTAGAACTACAAGTTTGGCTAATTAACGCATTATTCCATTCTCACCCAAAACTTGCACTCCCCCTGCTGAGATGAGAGCTTCTCAACATACACTACAATCCCCTGATTTTGAGACCTCACTGAAACAGAACCAGAAAATGAACACAACCCCTCAGCCATAAACACACAAAGTATACTAAAACAGAGCCAGCATACTCACCGAAACTCCATCTACATATTGCACCAGCAATTAAACCTCTGACTGAACACAAACAGCATCGCAAGCAAGCTCCACAGATAGAAGCTACATATCAAAACCCATGAAAAATTCACAATCCCATCCTCCCTGTTCAACTCACACCATCTTATGTTGTCCCATCCAAAATCAGAAATCAGAACCTTTAAAAACCTAAACCTCAAACAGCAGAAACTAAACTAAAATATAGACAATTGCATCTCTTTGCACACTGCCAAGTCTCTCCATTGTGAGCCACCATTCACCTCACCAAACTCAAACCACCTATTTCCAGGAAACAACACCATTTGCAATAAAGTTAATCAGAAAAGAACGTCATCAACCTCAACAAAAAGACGACCCTCAGTAACCAACCTCCATTACACCATTGTCACCATTCCAAAGCCCTCATTGACTGAAATCCCATTCCACGAACACACTAGCCTGACTCCAACCATCCTAGACATGGACCAACTTGAACAATTGCACAACACCTAAACCGCATCACACGTGGAACAAAACCATCAAGCCATTATCAGCCACAGCACAAACCCACATCATGCCCCAGAACCACTATCCAACTGAGTGTAAATGAACTAAGTCATTCGTGAATTATTCAAGTCCAACTCAACAAATACTTGATCAAGCTTGTTTATTTAGCTAAACAAACAAGCTAAAGCTTAAAAGTAGACAGACTATTATTTAAATGAGTCAAGTCCATGTTCTGTAGACTAGTGACTTGACACTGTCACACTGATAGTTCATATACTTCATAGATAGTTGTAATTTTATTTTTTTACATTTACTTGAAACATTATATTTGTTTATTATTATTATTATTATTATTATCATATATGCCATTTATCTAATTCCATGTTTCAATAGTTCCATTTAAAATATGCGGCCATAAACTTTCTTCAAAAATAAATATCTACCATTTTCATATCCAATTTAAATCACCTTATTGAATTTATAATTATATTTATTATTATTCCCTTTCTGCAGCCTCACATAGTGGCATAAGCATGCTCATGCTTGTGAGTGTAGGTGTGTAACTCAACCATGGCTAACTGTGGTGAGTTAACCAACAGCATAATTAATGACATCCATTCAGTAGGGTGGAGTGCAATTTTTGTGTAAGTCACACATTTCAATTAGCCATACCCAAGGGTGATTTCTGTTATTTACCCAAAAATAAATGGCACGACCCATTTACCCCTATCTTTTTTAAAGATCCTAGCTCAGCCAAAGGGATAGCCTGTAAATAAAATCATATGTCCCACAAGAAATAATCGAATTTGGTTTTGCAGCTTTTGTTTGTAAGGGGATAGTTGACTTTGATGATCAATGGTCATTATACTAGAGTTCTTCATATCCATGAAAAAGAATTACAGATAACCAAAATAATTGCTGGTGTATAAAATGCAAAGTGAGAAGAAGATGAAGGCATTGTGGCCCTGGATTTTGTATATAATATATCACTATAGGAAGTAAGCACCTCAAGTTTGAGATAAAATTTTGAAGCAGTATGCATTCAGGTAAAAAATGACAGACAAGGCTAGCAACCCAGCCCCCGTAGACAAATATGAATATACAAAATGTAGCAAAGCTAAGATGGCAAAAAACTCACACGTGTTGAACCGGTTATGTATGACACAACAACTGTTATGTCATCAAGCTTGCCACCATAGTAACGGAACCCAGCCTCTTGAGCAGCAGTAGAAAATGGTGTCTGCCTATTCCTGTCCAGTGCTCGCTGACGAGCCAGTACTGCTATCCTCTGAGCAGTTACTAGGGGTTCTAGTCCGGCTCTAACTGCATCTAAAACAATTTCAGCAACCTCTTCATTGTACAGATTGTCAAACAATCCATCTGTTCCAACAACGACAACATCTCCCGGGGCAACAGGTATTGTAAAGACCTGAATATGTGATTGTGACACATGTGTTAGTCTGTTTATTTTCAAGAAATATGTATGAACTTGTTTAGAAACACACAAACTTCATCTGCTATGTGGCTTCCTAGGGAATAATTCTAGGATGATGACTGTGGCAAGACCGAAAAACAAATAATACACTGCTGGATAATTCCATAGTATTAGATTCGTATACGCTAAAGGGGAAGAGACGAAACTGGAGAAAATAAAAATTTGATCTGCAAATCATCTTGCATGTGTTTAATATACAAAAATTAAAGGAATATTGAAAATGAGATACACCTTTTACCCTCTACAATGTACCAACAAGGCAAAATTAAAACCTCCCCATTTTCACTCCCCTCTCCCTGTCCTTTTTTTCCAACTAAAATTAAAACCTTCTGTCTTTTTTTATCACCTTTACCAATCACGCCCCAAGTTTCACAAAATCAATCACAAAATAGGTTAAAAAACAAATTCCAAATGTCAATCTATTTTTTTCAGTTGCTTCACAGTACTATCAGTATACTGTCTCAACAAGAACAAGAAGTCCCTGGCATGCATGCCATCAAAAACAGGTAAAAATGTACTGTCTCAACAAAGTAGAGCCTTAATATTGAGATTGCCATATTGCTAATAAAATATCCTTAGAAGTAAATCCTGTGAGCAATTTTATGTGAGAACTTACCTCACCAGAGCTAGGTAGATCACCTCCATTGCCGCTCTCCAGTTGATACGTAAAATTGAAGTCATGCTGTTGAACTGGGGACCTGAAAATGGTGCATCCATCTCTAACCACGATGAACCCACTGTCACCCAAATTAATGGCATGTAGTCCCTGGACCAAGAAACCAAACACATAGTAAGTAAACTAATCATTTGATTTAGTCTTCTTTTATACTCAAGAGAGCAAGATACGCAAATTTAATATATAGCATTAAAAATGCAATAAAAGCCCCCCCTCCTCCACATCTAGTGCAGTCCTACAGAAAAAGAAGAAAACTATTTTGAGTGTAAAAATAATATTATACGTATACCATATTAGTAAGGGCAATGATACAAGCTGTTGATGAACCCTTGGCCTTTGTACATGAGTGAGCCTTCTCTAAAACCCTTGCCGGATTAATAGAATCTTTGGGTTCTTCTTGAATTGCTCTAACCGAATGGGACATGAGTTCTTGAGCAAACAGTCCAGCATTAACACCAACATCTGCCCAGCCACCTACACCATCTGCAACACCAATTGCTTGTTCATCTGTGCAAATAAAATGTGCATCCTCTCCACCGGTGTCCTCCTTATCCGGATGTGGAAGGTAACATGACCCGGAAAACAGCTTCAACCTCTCGCCACCAAAATTAGTCCTGAAAAACAACATTGTTCAACATATTATGGGAAACAACCTTGTAATTATGGGAAAGATAAATCAAAAGAGTAAAACAATAAAGAAGCACGAAATTCACCAACTATCAAAATACGAGAACCAAATTCATCCATTTTAAGTATATGGACTATAATTCTAATCTTTTAAGTGTGTGTTTGGTTCCTCATTCTCCACCACTAGAGGCACATCAAGTTCAAAGCTACTGAGAGACTAGCTATCACATTTTAATTTATTTTCTTACGTTAACATGAAAAACAGCTCATAAAGCGGTGCCAAACACGCTCTAAGTACAGTGAGTCAGTGGCTAAGACCAATTTTGTCCCAAAATCAAACACATTTTAACAAAGTTAGGGACTAGAAGGTAATTTCAGAGGAAAAAAACATAAAGACACAACATATGACACGTACTGGTCAATCGAGAAGGTGGAGGTTGCGAGGTGCTGAACATGCGGCGTTGTCTCGGCGGAGCAGCGAGCAAAGAAGGACGAATTCTTGTAGAGCGAACTCGGATTCCAACTCCTCCAACTTGCATCCGACGTGGAACACCCGAAATTCAGAATACCACCGTTCAACGGTTTCGGCTTTCGGAGATTCACGTTGGCTCGTAGCGCCACTCTGCGCGTTCTTTCGCGGAAGTGAACGCCGCAAGGCTTGGTGGAGACGTCGTCGAAGTGAACGTCCCCGAGAAGCACGGCGTTGGAAGCGGGAGCAGCCATTGAGGTAGTGGAATGAATGAATGAATGAATCTGAGATCCGAGAGAGGGGTCAGAAGCAGAAGCACCGAGCGAGTATAGAGGAAATGGAATCTTGGGCGGTTGTTGTTCTTGTCTCTGTTCTGTTCTGTTCCACTAGAGCCTCATCAAACTAGGGAGGGAGATACATTACATGCACTATCTCTGTTTTATTCAATTCAATTATTATTATTTGTTTATGGCTGTATTAATATTGTAAGTTCCGCCTAGTGATTTGGGAAGAGTAAAGTTGGATAAAAATTGAATGAACTTGCAGTAAAATTAAATTAATTAAAGACTTATATACATCTTTCACCTACATATTATTTAATGTTTTTTTTTATTTTTATCCTTATAAAACAATTGAAACAATAAAAAAAATTAAATAAATACATTTTCTAACGATTAAAGCAAAACAAAAAATTACAAGCACGAAACCAAAATAACACTAAATTTTAGGATGAAAAGGAGCTTTGGCAGCCTCATCATAATCTGTGCAGAATGACACTTTGATGGATCTAACCCATCTGTCATAGATCTTACCTCCTTTGTCATTATGCTCCCTCGTTGTCGCCAACGCCGCCATCTTTGTATTTGTGTTTACCATTATGCAATAAAAATGTCTAATAATGAAGACTATATAGCAGAGTATTCCAATGACGATGAATCTCGCCTAAAGCCCAGACAAAGAGGTTCTCGGATAGATTTACGACAAAACTCAACCTATGTTTTTCTTTGATTTTCAACATCACGCATGATTTGAACACCACGTCCATTTGGTGTCATCCTTGTTCACTGTTAGTTAATGTAGTGTATGGAGAGTGAAACTAGGGACAAAAGTATTCTTTAGATTGCACCTCCATGATCAAGCTTTGAAGAGTCTTTTTGCTTTTACTTTTGTCAATGAGTATTTCATCCAATGCAAAAGATATTTGAAATAACTGGATCTTAACAAGTTCATATCACCAGGTGAACCAATATAAATTGTGTGTGCTTTATCCATCTTTATTGCTTCTAATTTGTTGCTTATTTACTTTATATTTTGGAAAACATATTTTACAAAGGCATATCATTGATATAATTCATAAGTAGTTTTCTCAAAACGATTTTCAAATATCAAAAGCAACACATAGTTTTCTAAAGACGAGACAAAACCAGAATCTACATTAGCTAGAATCAAATATTTTCAAGTACCTTATGAAGTAGTATTTTATAAGAAAATTTGAAGTACTTTATCAGGTAATTATTTTCATTCAAAGTACTATCGAAGAATAAGCCTTGCTCCTAACAAAACTTTTAAAATTCAAGCTGAAAGGTAAATCAGAAACTTTTGAAGTTGCATACTCTTTTGTAGAAAAAATCATAATCAATCAAGTATCGCTATTTAAGCCCTCTTGTAATGACCTTTTGGTCCACGTCATTGTCATTTGAGGGGTCCTCCTCTTGAGTCTTCATCCTCTACAACAGCCGTCACTAGCCCCGATCAAACATGCGACCAAGAAAAAGGAAGTCAGACATGAAAATCATTTTTATCCCATTGAATTTCCTATTATATCTTTTGTCTCTTATTAATATCTATTATTTTAGTTAGTGTTTCTTTTAGCTCATTTTTTCCTCCTATAAATTGAAAATAATCCAACGCAAGTATAAAATAAAGTCCCTCTGGAAATCGACACTAGAACCTTTTGAGTATTACTACTTGGACATTTTGATTTAGTCATTAAAGCACTTTGAATAATGCTTTGAATAGTGGAAAAAAAAAACATTATCTAAATCGAATAAGGACAAAAAATAAAACACATATTTTTGTAAAGACTAAAAACAAGAAAACAGTAAATTGAAAGGAATAAAAGCATGAAAACACTAAATTAGAAGAACTAAAAAACATTAAATTAGTTTTAATTTTATACGATAGAAACCACAAATACCATTCATGAAAAGATAATTCTACTTCAGATCATTTTGCAACAAAATTTTCACACTTAGTTAAAATACTTCTAGTAATGATAAAGACCGAAAATATTTTTTCACATAAGGCAATGCTACTCAATCATTGTGGGCGTTCTCACATAACACAACGGCTTATAGTGATATTTATTTTTACTTAAAAATCCTATAAAAATCACAGTTTTAGTGTGGAGGTGGTGCTCCATGTTGGACCCACGACAACGACCGGAAAGAACGTGAATAAATAAGCTCAAATGGGGAAATGGGGAACGTGAAATGGTTCGACTCAGCTTACAATGGAAGGAAAACCGTGAGGACAAACCACATTGCAACTTTACTTTTGGAGAAGAAATCGGGTTGAATGAGAGAGAAGCTACGGAATTTCAATAATATTGTAATCACTTTAAAGAGAAGCACTTTATTAACTTTGTACATCCTCACAATCTACACCATTAAATTTTTGATGGTGTTGGTGATTTGTTTCACTACGGCGAAAAGTGTGAAAACTGAGAAGTGTTTCCGGTGGCTCGTGGCTGTTAGGGTGTGAACTTGCGAACAGAGAAGGGAAGAGGAGTTTGTTTAGTAAGGATTATCGTTGGTGGCATTATTGGAGCTGGTAGGTAGGTGGGGCTAGGGTAAATAAATGAGAGAAACGAGGTTAAATAAATAAATAAATAAAAGGAAGAAAAAACTCTGGAGGTTGACCGGTGGATATTAGAGTAGAAGAAGAAGAAGAAGAATCCCAAAAAGAGAAACCAACTCAAACTTGTTTTATCCATGGGTTGATCATCCCAAAAAAGTTTGCTTTGTTTGGGTAAATGACCCTTAACCCTGTTTGTGAATAATAATAGAGTTAGGAGGTTCCGATGACGGTCGATTTGGACAACGCTTCCACCGCTTCAGGTGAAGCAGCCAGTGTCTCTTCCTCCGGCAATCAGACAAAACCCGCCGCTCCAAAGAAAAAACGAAACCTCCCGGGCATGCCAGGTAGTTGTAGTAAAAGTAAAACAAACTAACAAACACGCACCAATTTCAATTAAATCTCTTCTTTATTCCTTTTTTCTTATCAGATCCGGAGGCAGAGGTGATCGCTCTCTCGCCCAAGACTCTCTTAGCGACGAACCGTTTCGTGTGCGAGATATGCAACAAAGGATTCCAGAGAGACCAGAATCTGCAGCTCCACCGCCGGGGTCACAACCTGCCGTGGAAGCTGCGGCAGAGGTCTAGCAAGGAGGTCAGAAAGAGAGTGTACGTGTGCCCCGAGCCCACGTGCGTGCACCACGACCCTTCCAGAGCGTTGGGGGACTTGACGGGGATTAAGAAGCACTTCTGCAGAAAGCACGGCGAGAAGAAGTGGAAATGCGATAAGTGCTCCAAGAAGTACGCGGTTCAGTCCGATTGGAAGGCGCACTCTAAAGTCTGCGGCACAAGAGAGTATAAGTGCGACTGCGGAACCGTTTTCTCCAGGTTCGTTTCCCTTTCTCTCTCTTGCTTGATTGTCTAATTTCTTTTGTTTTGTTTCGCTCCACTCTAAAAAAAGCCTTTGCTTGGTTGTTGGGATTTGAAGGAGGGATAGCTTCATCACGCATAGGGCGTTTTGCGATGCTTTGGCGGAGGAGAACGCCAGATCTCACACTGTTGTAAAAGATATTTCGGAGAATGATTCCAAGGTTTTAATCGGTGATTCGCCACCCCCGCAGCCTGTTGCAGCCACGGTGGCTGCTACTACTGCTGCTGCTACCACCACCACCACCACTACTACTATTACTTCTACTACGCAGGCAAATAGTGTTATGTCCTCTTGTTTGCAGACGCATAACCTAGGTTAGGTTGGATAATTAATACCTTAATTAGGAAATCATGTGATTTATTTTCTTGTCGCCTGTGATGTGGTTAAAAGTAGACAACAACATGAAAGTTTTGTTTTTTTTGTTTGTTTATGTGACTTTGGAGGCTAGTAGTTTTTTTGTCCGGTATTGTTTTTTGGTGGGACTTGAGAGTGATCTGAGATTCCAGGGGCTAATTAAGTAATGGCAATATCCAACTTAAAAGGCTATCTGAATTATGCAATTGATGACAAGTGAGGTTCAAAGATTCAAAGCTAAAAAGAGGGAAAAGATTTGTTTGTTTTATTGGGGGTGGGGGGAAAGGAAAGAGGAAAAACTATTATTTTGTTGTTTTCTTTTGAGCTTTTAACTTAAAGAGAAAGTCACCAACTTTCCGACTCCGAGTCTGTGTTTTCAAGTGGCTGCTTTTGATCTTCTTTCTTTCTCCTATTTAATTAACAATAGTAGTTCATTATAATAATGTTGTTGCCTTTTCTTGATTTTTGTTTGTGGTGTTCCAGATTTGCCAGAAAACAATCCCCCACAAGTCATTGAGGAGCCACAGGCTGCTACTGCTACTGCTATAAGTGGGAGCTGTGGCAGCAGCAGCTCCTGCTCAACTAGCAATGGTGGTGCTACTTGTAATAGTAACAGTAGTAGTAGTGTGTTTGCGAGTTTGTTTGCTTCTTCAACAGCATCTGTGACCCTACAATCTCAAACACCAGCATTCAGTGACTTGATTAGAGCCATGGGGCCTCCGGAACACCCTGCGGATCAAATCTCGGGTCCTTCATCCGAGGCGATCTCTCTTTGCCTCTCCACCACTAGTGCCTCACCAATCTTCGCAACAGGTGGCCGGCAGTATGCGTCGTCTTCACCGCACCCGGCCATGTCAGCCACTGCATTGCTGCAGAAGGCAGCACAAATGGGTGCTGCTGCCACAAACGCCTCCCTTCTTCGCGGGCTTGGCATTGTGTCATCGTCACCTTTAGATTCCACCTCGTCGGGACAGCAAAATGTCCTGCAATGGGGCCACCAACAGCAGTTGGAACCCGAGAGTGGCTCGGTCGCTGCAGCAGGGCTAGGACTTGGTCTTCCATGTGAAGATGGTGGTTCTGGACTAAAGGAATTGATGATGGGAACTTCCTCAATGTTTGGTCCTAAACACACCACTCTTGATTTTCTAGGATTGGGGATGGCTGCCGGTGGCACTGCTGGTGGAGGCTTATCTGCACTTATCACATCTATTGGGGGTGGTTTGGATGTAACTGCAGCCTTTGGCAATGGAGATTTTTCTGGCAAAGATATTGGAAGTAGCTCTTGATATGATATCTTTTGGTAGTAAGCAAGAACTGCACTTATCAGGGCAAAAGTATATGATGGGGGCCTTTCTGGATTGTGTTGCCCCCTTTAATTGCCAGGGAAAGAAACTGTGATTTACTGTGTTAGAAAACGGAAGGTGGTACAAGTTACAATACGCTTGCTCTGGATGAAGGGTAGTTGTTGAATTAAGGTTGTTTGCAACAAAAGGGTTTGAACTTTGGTATGGTTGTCGTAGGTTTTGGCGACAGTGACACGTTTGAAGATAGTATCATCTTGTTTCGGCTCCTTTGGTCTCCACAGTTTTGATTAAATTTAAATTACGGCATTGGATGCTTTGGTTCGTAGTTGTTGGCATAATTCAGGAAACTTTGATGAGGTAGTAGTTTTCTTCAATTGTCGATTTATTGTAACAAGGTAGTTTTCCGCGTATGCCCCATTGTTTTGTACCAGTGAATGGTTGATTGAATTCTTCTAGCAAGTAGTGTTTTTATGTAAATGTCATAAAGTATTGTAGTATTCCTTTGTAGATAAAAATCCTCTTCTAAGAAGCTTTATTTAATTGCCAAGTATAGCATTATGATAGTTGGAGTATCATATTTTTAGAAAGCATTTACTATTGAATGAAAGTTTTATCGAACATTAGGAGGAGGGTACATGTTTTTTTGGCAGTATGAGGAGGATGCATTGCTCACATTAAACTATACTGACACGTTTTTATAATTTTACGAATTAAGTTAGTGTATTACTTTATTTTAATATAATGCTATCAATTTATTTCTCATTTAGTGTTTCTTAGTAGTAATTTTATAGGTTAGTTTATTGCTAATCAATTCCTTAGATGTTTGGGTTCAGCATTAAATGCACTTTGTTGAATGTTTCTAATTAAATCTTACTTAGTAAATGTTTTTTTAAATAATAATCTTTCTGTTTTTGAAAGGTTTTTTTTTTAATAAAATCTTATAATCATTAACTCGAGTTATTATTTTTAAGCTATTTTTTTTTATCTCTGTTTGGCATTTAGAATTGAAATTATAGTTCATAATTGTGAATTCAACGATGACAAAATTATAATTAATTTAGAAAAATAATATAGAGATCTTGTCTTTTGGTTATATAGAGAAATAAAGTATGTACTTATAATTCTAAATTAGTTTGATGTATCAAAATAATTCTATATTAGTTTTCAATTTTAGTTTAACACTTCAAGTTAATGATGTTAGAAGTAGTGTTAGGTTAAATTTTGATAAAAAATTATTCAAAGGCATTAATAATGAATTATAATTAGAAAAGACATATTGTTTCAATATTTCTGATTTTCATATTTTTATGTTGTCTATGGTTATTTAATTGAGATTCAAACGCTTTTTTTCATGGATTCAAGGCGTTCCATGCAATTTGTTAAGCAAAATGTTGAATGCATTGAGTTAATAGAAGAAATTGTCAAACAATTGCATCCCTTAAACTAAACTATTTTTGGTTGGAATTGAAACAACTTAACCACGTATATTAGTACTCAAATATTATTATACACAACAAGTTTAATGTCATTCTTCTAACATTAAATTTGTTGCACTACAATAGCAACAGATGTTCTGCTTTAAGGTGATATGTAGTTAAGTTGCTTCAAATCCAACTAAAAATAACTTCTCATATGAGAGTTAAGGCATGCAAAAGTTTGACAATTGCCGTTGAATCAATAACATAGATCATGAATTAGAAAAATTGAAGAGAGATAGAGAGAAGTCAAACTTTAATTATCAAGAATTCGAAAAATTGAAGAGAGATATAGAGACTATAATTTTTCTAATTTTTCTCTTCAATTATTCTAATCCCTGCCAAGTCCCTCCAGAAATTGTCAAACTTTTGCATGCCTTAAGCTCTCATCTGAGAAGTTATTTTTGGTTGGATTTGAAGCAACTTAACTACATATATCACCTTAAAACAGAACAATACTCATCTATTGCTATTGCAGTGCAACAAATTTAATGTTAGAAGAATGACATTAAACTTATTGTGTATAATATTTGAGTACTCTTCTGTCTTGAAGCAATATACGTGATTAAGTTGTTTCAAATCCAACCAAAAATAGTTTAGCTTAGAGCATGCAATTGTTTGACAATTTCTTCTATTAACTCAATACATTCAACATTTTGCTGAAGCAATTGCATTGAACGCCTTAAATCCATGAAAAAAAGTGTTTGAATCTCAATTATATAACCATAGACAACTTGATATGACATAAAAATATGAAAATAAGAAGTATTGAAACAATATGTTTCTGGAATCACAAAATTGGATTTTTCTTGATTTATAAATTGGATTGAACTTTCAAAATAATAATCTATGAAACCGGAGAAACCTAAAATTAAAATAATAATCTTTTCCGATGTCTTATTATGTTATCTAAGCAAATATAAAACAATAAATGAATGCAACAAGATGTTGGCATCTTTATCATAATTAACTTTCTCACCAAAACTATCTTAAATAGAATTTGTGCTAATTAAACATGAAAATATAACCAAGGATTAATGTGCCATGACTTCTCAGAGTATGCAAGGCAGTTATTCAAAATTAAAAAAAAAATGCAACACCAAATATTTAAAGAAAATGTTTATTTTGAAGTCATAAGAACACTAGGCGTGTGTTTAATTAGTTGATTATACTCGACAAGTCACTTCAGATGATTTTTAGTTTCTTTTTATTATCTGAATAAGTTTATTTAACGGTTCAATAAATACGTTTTCTTTTAAATAACTTTTAGTTTAATATTCTTTTTTTTGTTACCTACATTTCAATACTCTTATTTTCCTTGGTTAGGCAAATGAACGTCGTGTACATGGATTCATGCATATCTAGGTCCAACAGGGACACATGATAAAACTTTTCTAATTAAATTGTGTGAAAAAACAATGTGTGTGTTACACTAATTATGCATCATTAGTTATATGCTAAGATCAAGAATCTTTCTTTCATAGATCTAGAATCTTTTGTAACTAAAATATGTTCCAAGATTATATGAATGTTTCTTTCTTTAAAAATTTATCAATTAACTCAGAAAAAATTGTACTAGTAGCAAATGGATCTCTAGTTTGAATTTCGATATGATTAATTTGGGTTTGTTTGCTATGCATGAAGTATGAGAAACTTAAGGAATGAGGGGCACAAGAATTTCCTCACGACTGCATGGTGTGGAAGGAAAACTTGGTAGTCGATTCATATGCTGGTTGGGTGCAACTCGCAACACAGTTACAAGGTCCGTGTAGGGGTATGTATAAACTACCTCGATAAAAAACCAGAACCGTAACTTAACCGAATTGATTTCGAACTGCTTTAACAGGTTTGATTTTATATTTAAATAGTCAAATTGATTTAAAATCGAAGTGATTTTAAAAAACTAGTTCTGAACTGAATTAATTTTTAACCCATTTTAAGTGGATTCCTGCAAGAACCAAAACAGTTTTGAATTAGTTTTTGAATTATTTTTTTTAAATAAAAAATAATATTTAAATGAGAACCAATTCGATGAACCGAACTGGTTTTATAGAAACAATTTGATTAACAAAATTGGTTTTATAAGATAATACACTTATTTTTTGTTGAACTAGTTCGAAAAAAAATCAATTCGATTTAGGTTTGATTACAATCTGATTCAATCAGAACCGATTTTTTTTTTTTTTTTGAAGTTAAAGGTTCTTAGTGATTTAAGTGTCGATGTAGACTTTCAAGAAATTTTATTGAGATCAAACGAGCTTGTGGTTTGTGACTTTGTTTCTTTCTCTGTTGTTTAGGTAGGTCTTAATTTGGATATCGTGAAAGGGTGAATAATTAATCAAGGGAGCAATATATAACGGTGCACTTTGACGTATTACGGGGCAGAGTACTAGAGTTAGTTATAAAATGAAGAATGTGTCTCAAAACTACTTTCTATATTTTCTGATTATTATTAATTGAAAAGAGAAGCAGAAAAGAACGTGTGTTGCTAAAGCTATCTTTTGTATCTTCATCAATTCAAGGAGTCCGGGCAACCCATTCTCTTTGAATCTTTTGATGTATCGACGGCGAGAGACTTGCATTCCTCAAGAAGTGTCAACTGAGTAGGACGCCCTAGAGAATGGAGGAGATCACCTAATTATTTTCTTTTCTACTGATTTTGACAAAGATTGCAATCACGCATAGTTCAATATTCTTATTTTCCATGGTTAGGCAAAAGAACGTCGTGGACGTGGATTCATGCAGGTACACATGATAAAACTTTTCTAATTAAATTGTGTGAAAAAAAAAACCAACGTGTGTGTTACACTAATTACCCATCATTAGTTATATGCTAAGATCAAGAATCTTTCTTTCATAGATCAAGAATCTTTGTAATTAAAATACTTCTTTCTTTCAAAATTTATCAATTAATTTAGAGAAAAAAACTGTACTAGTAGGAAATGGATCTCTGGGTTGAATTTTGATATGATTAATTTGGGTTTGTTTGTTATGCATGCAGTGTGAGGGACAGAAGAATTTCCTCACGGCTGCATGGTGTGAAAGGAAAAGTTGATAATCGATTCATGGTCGTTGGGTGCGGTTACAAGGTACGTATCACGGCCTCGATCATTGTATTGGATTTTATGGTGATGAATTGCTGGGGTTCTGAGGGTGGCCAAGGTGAGTCCAAGAGGGTTAGTCTTGGCATGCAAGGCAGAGAAACTATTCTTGAGAGGGGTGTGAGTGAGGTGAAGCAAGAAACATTAACTGATTCTGAGGGTCCAGCCGTTGAATCAATAACATAGATCAAGAATTAGAAAAATTGAAGAGAGATAGAGAGAAAAATGGAATAAAATTAAAGTGAGATAGATGAGAAGACAGATTTTTACCATGATGTATCATGTTTCTGGAGGGACTTGGCAAGGATGACATGATGCTTGAAAACTAAGTCCTAAGAATTGTCCAGGGTTTTTGAAGTCATAAGAACCCTAGGCTGTGTCTTTTTTTCTATTTTTAGTTGATCTTTTCTTATATTGCGTTGATTAGCTTCAGCAAATTTCATTAGATATTAATACTCTGTCTCTCCCTCTCTCCTTCGTAAGGATCTCTTCTTTTTTCTTTTTTTACCGTGAAATGTTAATATATATGTACCTCAATTGCTCCCTCAATAACCCTTACATGATATCCATATCACGACCCAGCAACTGAAGATAGCTAGAGTCACAAATCGAGAGAAAGAGGACACATACACCATCAAGAAACAACTTTGAAAAGCCTAGATGGACACCGTCAACAGTGAAATCAGTAAGAACATTTAACTTCTCAAGGAACCATCTTTCTTTTCTTCTTTGTATGGTTCTTGATGTTAATTAGGGTGTTTAATTACTGATATGACGTTGTCCATGTAAGCTTTTAAAGCTGTAGGTGTACATTAAGCCCAAAGAAACAATTGGTATACATTTTAATTAATAATTTTCATGGTATTAGAGTTTTTCTCTTTTGCTCTATTGTTTAACTTGATTAATTTTTGTCTGAAGTGAGATGTACGTGTGTATAATCCGAGATGATAGATGGAGGTGTTGACGCCAAAAGGGTGGTGGCAGCAGAGGAGGTGGAGACGGCGGTGTCGCGGCTTCATTACTATGGTTTAATCAATGTTCTTATTTCTTGTAGGAATGGTTTGAACTCTGGATATTGCTTACACAGAGAGAAGGAGTGGTGCAACATCTCAACTGCTTCACATGTTCTTAAGCGCATAGATCAAGAATCAGGTAAATGACTTGAATCTAACTTTTATTATTAATGATCATGAATTTCTTAACCAAGTCTAGGACTTTTGAGGATATTGCTAATTAATGCTAACAGAGAGGAGTGGTACAACATGTAGCATCAAGTGCTTCTGAGAGTCCTAGCCGTTGAATCAAGAATCAGGAGAATAGCACCTTGGTTTCGAGAGTAATTTATTTTGTTTATAAGGTTCTTAAGTTTGAAGATTAATAAATTATATATGCTGCTTTTATATATATCATAATAAATTATAGGACTATCTTAGCTTTATATATTGTATTAGTTCTCAAGCTATATTTGTTTCTTTTTATATATGACCATGGGAGACTTAGAAGTATCAAATGCGTACGTAGGAAGAGGAGCCAGTTGAGTTGAGGATATCACGTAAACTTTTCTCAGGTATACACTACACACGTTGTAATCTTTTAATTTCTCAAGGACATTTAGTAAGGGTGGGAAAATTTATGTGTATAATCCCAGGTGAGGAAAAATTTACATTGTGTGTGTTACATACTCTAACTATGTGTATTTGTGTTCTACAATCAAGAATTAATCTTTCTAGATAATCAGGAATCTATGTAATTTAAATTCGTTTTCCGGGAATATGCATCCTTCTTCCAAAAACTGAAAGTGAAGACTATTAAACGCAATGAGAAATTAAGAACCTTTAACACCATGAAGCTCATTTGGTCTCCAGAATCAGCCTTAAAATCCTACATCGACACTGTTAAATCAGTAAGAACCTTTAACGCCATGAACCATCAATCACATAATTAATAATTTTCTTTCTTTAGCTTTTTCATTTTCTTTTATTCTTTCTTTATCACTTTCTTTTCCTCTTGATATGCACAAATGATATATACGTAATTTATTTGTCATTGTTATAACTTTTTCCTTTTAGATCTATTTTCTTGTCCTTGCATGTGTGTATATATGGTTATGCAATAAAGTAATTGATATACTTTATTAAATATGTTAGTTTTCACAGAAAAGATTCGTACCAAATAACCAATGGATATGAAGGATATGGATTTCTTCATTGAATTTGTATATGAATTATTCACTAGGGTTCAGAGGGAGCGTGGTGCTACCATCTGACAAGCTATTTGGATAGTTTTGAAGAGAAAGTTAGTTATGATTAGATGTCCACTTGTTGTTGAATTTATTTATTGTTTTACATTACTTAGAGAATATATGAGCCACTCGTTGTATGAAAAGATTATTGTTTTAGGTCTAGGTTTCACCAGTTTCTTACCTAAATAAAATTGTGAAGAGTTCAATCCTATTTATAAATCAACAACGATCCAATTTTGTGTTTCCATCAGTGAAAACACATTCAGTTCAATATTTAAAATATCAAGCTGTTTATGGTTATCCAATTGAGATTCAAGCATTTTTCTATATGGCTTTAAGGTGTGTTTTATTGCATGAGCAAGATGTTGAATGCAAGGGGTTCATAAAACAAATTGTCAAACTTTTGCATGCCTTAAGCTCTCATTTGAGAAGTTATTTTTGGTTGGATTTGAAGCAACATAACTACATATATCACCTTAAAACAGAACAATACTCATCTATTGCTATTGCAGTGCAACAAATTTAATGTTAGAAGAATGACATTAAACTTGTTGTGTATAATAATATTTGAGTATTCTTTTGTCTTGAAGCAATATAGGTGGTTAAGTTGTTTCAATTCCAACCAAAAATAGTTTAGCTTAAGGCATGCAATTTGTTTGACAATTTCTTCTATTAACTCAATGCATTCAACATTTTGCATAAGCAATTGCATGGAACGCCTTAAATCCATGAAGAAAAGCGTTTAAATCTAAATTAGATAACCATAGACAACTTGATATGACATAAAAATAAGAAGTATTGAAACGGTATGTCTTTTCTAATTATAGTTCATTATTAATGCCTTTGAATAACTTTTTATTAAAATTTAACCTAACATTACTTCTAACATCATTAACTTGAAGTGTTAAACTAAAATTGAAAACTAATATAGAATTATTTTGATACATCAAACTAATTTAGAATTATAAGTACATACTTTATTTCTCTATACAACCAAAAGACAAGATCTCTATATTATTTTTCTAAATTAATTATAATTTTGTCAATGTTGAATTCACAATTATGAACTGTAATTTCAATTCTAAATGCCAAACAGAGATAAAAAAAAATAACTTAAAAATAATAACTCGAGTTAATGATTATAAGATTTTATTAAAGTTTAATTACCCATTTAGTTCCTACAATTTCCAAACTCATCCAATTTATTCCCTATAGTTAATAAGTGGTTTTTTAAGTCCCTGTAGTTTCCCTTTTAATTCCCAATAAGTCTCTATCGTTAAAATTGTTAAACACGGTTAACTTTGTATACATGAGTTTTTAATTGGAAGGGAACTCAATAGTTTTAAGCGTGCAAAGGAAGGAAGTCCACTCAGAACTCTCACTTGCAAGTAGAACGCTCAGGTGTGTTTTTGCATTGCACGGCACCTCGCACCGCATCGCACCTGCCTTCATCCTCTATTAAAGAAGAACATGTCTAGTTTTCAGTTGGTTGCAACAATGGACGACATGGGCCAACGCTTGGTTGCAGCAAAGCGCAATGAGTTTTAATTCCCAACAATGGATGAGAGTGGCCAACCAAAAATAACTTCTCAGATAAGAGCTTAAGGCATGCAAAAGTTTGACAATTTCTGGAGGATCTTGACAGGAATTAGAATAATTGAAGAGAAAAATTATAGTCTCTATATCTCTCTTCAATTTTTCGAATTCTTGATAATTAAAGTTTGACTTCTCTCTATCTCTCTTCAATTTTTCTAATTCATGATCTATGTTATTGATTCAACGGCAATTGTCAAACTTTTGCATGCCTTAAACTCTCATATGAGAAGTTATTTTTAGTTGGATTTGAAGCAACTTAACTACATATCACCTTAAAGCAGAACATCTGTTGCTATTGTAGTGCAACAAATTTAATGTTAGAAGAATGACATTAAACTTGTTGTGTATAATAATATTTGAGTACTAATATACGTGGTTAAGTTGTTTCAATTCCAACCAAAAATAGTTTAGTTTAAGGGATGCAATTGTTTGACAATTTCTTCTATTAACTCAATGCATTCAACATTTTGCTTAACAAATTGCATGGAACGCCTTGAATCCATGAAGAAAAGCGTTTGAATCTCAATTAAATAACCATAGACAACATAAAAATATGAAAATCAGAAATATTGAAACAATATGTCTTTTCTAATTATAATTCATTATTAATGCCTTTGAATAATTTTTTATCAAAATTTAACCTAACACTACTTCTAACATCATTAACTTGAAGTGTTAAACTAAAATTGAAAACTAATATAGAATTATTTTGATACATCAAACTAATTTAGAATTATAAGTACATACTTTATTTCTCTATATAACCAAAAGACAAGATCTCTATATTATTTTTCTAAATTAATTATAATTTTGTCATCGTTGAATTCACAATTATGAACTATAATTTCAATTCTAAATGCCAAACAGAGATAAAAAAAAATAGCTTAAAAATAATAACTCGAGTTAATGATTATAAGATTTTATTAAAAAAAAAACCTTTCAAAAACAGAAAGATTATTATTTAAAAAAACATTTACTAAGTAAGATTTAATTAGAAACATTCAACAAAGTGCATTTAATGCTGAACCCAAACATCTAAGGAATTGATTAGCAATAAACTAACCTATAAAATTACTACTAAGAAACACTAAATGAGAAATAAATTGATAGCATTATATTAAAATAAAGTAATACACTAACTTAATTCGTAAAATTATAAAAACGTGTCAGTATAGTTTAATGTGAGCAATGCATCCTCCTCATACTGCCAAAAAAACATGTACCCTCCTCCTAATGTTCGATAAAACTTTCATTCAATAGTAAATGCTTTCTAAAAATATGATACTCCAACTATCATAATGCTATACTTGGCAATTAAATAAAGCTTCTTAGAAGAGGATTTTTATCTACAAAGGAATACTACAATACTTTATGACATTTACATAAAAACACTACTTGCTAGAAGAATTCAATCAACCATTCACTGGTACAAAACAATGGGGCATACGCGGAAAACTACCTTGTTACAATAAATCGACAATTGAAGAAAACTACTACCTCATCAAAGTTTCCTGAATTATGCCAACAACTACGAACCAAAGCATCCAATGCCGTAATTTAAATTTAATCAAAACTGTGGAGACCAAAGGAGCCGAAACAAGATGATACTATCTTCAAACGTGTCACTGTCGCCAAAACCTACGACAACCATACCAAAGTTCAAACCCTTTTGTTGCAAACAACCTTAATTCAACAACTACCCTTCATCCAGAGCAAGCGTATTGTAACTTGTACCACCTTCCGTTTTCTAACACAGTAAATCACAGTTTCTTTCCCTGGCAATTAAAGGGGGCAACACAATCCAGAAAGGCCCCCATCATATACTTTTGCCCTGATAAGTGCAGTTCTTGCTTACTACCAAAAGATATCATATCAAGAGCTACTTCCAATATCTTTGCCAGAAAAATCTCCATTGCCAAAGGCTGCAGTTACATCCAAACCACCCCCAATAGATGTGATAAGTGCAGATAAGCCTCCACCAGCAGTGCCACCGGCAGCCATCCCCAATCCTAGAAAATCAAGAGTGGTGTGTTTAGGACCAAACATTGAGGAAGTTCCCATCATCAATTCCTTTAGTCCAGAACCACCATCTTCACATGGAAGACCAAGTCCTAGCCCTGCTGCAGCGACCGAGCCACTCTCGGGTTCCAACTGCTGTTGGTGGCCCCATTGCAGGACATTTTGCTGTCCCGACGAGGTGGAATCTAAAGGTGACGATGACACAATGCCAAGCCCGCGAAGAAGGGAGGCGTTTGTGGCAGCAGCACCCATTTGTGCTGCCTTCTGCAGCAATGCAGTGGCTGACATGGCCGGGTGCGGTGAAGACGACGCATACTGCCGGCCACCTGTTGCGAAGATTGGTGAGGCACTAGTGGTGGAGAGGCAAAGAGAGATCGCCTCGGATGAAGGACCCGAGATTTGATCCGCAGGGTGTTCCGGAGGCCCCATGGCTCTAATCAAGTCACTGAATGCTGGTGTTTGAGATTGTAGGGTCACAGATGCTGTTGAAGAAGCAAACAAACTCGCAAACACACTACTACTACTGTTACTATTACAAGTAGCACCACCATTGCTAGTTGAGCAGGAGCTGCTGCTGCCACAGCTCCCACTTATAGCAGTAGCAGTAGCAGCCTGTGGCTCCTCAATGACTTGTGGGGGATTGTTTTCTGGCAAATCTGGAACACCACAAACAAAAATCAAGAAAAGGCAACAACATTATTATAATGAACTACTATTGTTAATTAAATAGGAGAAAGAAAGAAGATCAAAAGCAGCCACTTGAAAACACAGACTCGGAGTCGGAAAGTTGGTGACTTTCTCTTTAAGTTAAAAGCTCAAAAGAAAACAACAAAATAATAGTTTTTCCTCTTTCCTTTCCCCCCACCCCCAATAAAACAAACAAATCTTTTCCCTCTTTTTAGCTTTGAATCTTTGAACCTCACTTGTCATCAATTGCATAATTCAGATAGCCTTTTAAGTTGGATATTGCCATTACTTAATTAGCCCCTGGAATCTCAGATCACTCTCAAGTCCCACCAAAAAACAATACCGGACAAAAAAACTACTAGCCTCCAAAGTCACATAAACAAACAAAAAAAACAAAACTTTCATGTTGTTGTCTACTTTTAACCACATCACAGGCGACAAGAAAATAAATCACATGATTTCCTAATTAAGGTATTAATTATCCAACCTAACCTAGGTTATGCGTCTGCAAACAAGAGGACATAACACTATTTGCCTGCGTAGTAGAAGTAATAGTAGTAGTGGTGGTGGTGGTGGTAGCAGCAGCAGTAGTAGCAGCCACCGTGGCTGCAACAGGCTGCGGGGGTGGCGAATCACCGATTAAAACCTTGGAATCATTCTCCGAAATATCTTTTACAACAGTGTGAGATCTGGCGTTCTCCTCCGCCAAAGCATCGCAAAACGCCCTATGCGTGATGAAGCTATCCCTCCTTCAAATCCCAACAACCAAGCAAAGGCTTTTTTTAGAGTGGAGCGAAACAAAACAAAAGAAATTAGACAATCAAGCAAGAGAGAGAAAGGGAAACGAACCTGGAGAAAACGGTTCCGCAGTCGCACTTATACTCTCTTGTGCCGCAGACTTTAGAGTGCGCCTTCCAATCGGACTGAACCGCGTACTTCTTGGAGCACTTATCGCATTTCCACTTCTTCTCGCCGTGCTTTCTGCAGAAGTGCTTCTTAATCCCCGTCAAGTCCCCCAACGCTCTGGAAGGGTCGTGGTGCACGCACGTGGGCTCGGGGCACACGTACACTCTCTTTCTGACCTCCTTGCTAGACCTCTGCCGCAGCTTCCACGGCAGGTTGTGACCCCGGCGGTGGAGCTGCAGATTCTGGTCTCTCTGGAATCCTTTGTTGCATATCTCGCACACGAAACGGTTCGTCGCTAAGAGAGTCTTGGGCGAGAGAGCGATCACCTCTGCCTCCGGATCTGATAAGAAAAAAGGAATAAAGAAGAGATTTAATTGAAATTGGTGCGTGTTTGTTAGTTTGTTTTACTTTTACTACAACTACCTGGCATGCCCGGGAGGTTTCGTTTTTTCTTTGGAGCGGCGGGTTTTGTCTGATTGCCGGAGGAAGAGACACTGGCTGCTTCACCTGAAGCGGTGGAAGCGTTGTCCAAATCGACCGTCATCGGAACCTCCTAACTCTATTATTATTCACAAACAGGGTTAAGGGTCATTTACCCAAACAAAGCAAACTTTTTTGGGATGATCAACCCATGGATAAAACAAGTTTGAGTTGGTTTCTCTTTTTGGGATTCTTCTTCTTCTTCTTCTACTCTAATATCCACCGGTCAACCTCCAGAGTTTTTTCTTCCTTTTATTTATTTATTTATTTAACCTCGTTTCTCTCATTTATTTACCCTAGCCCCACCTACCTACCAGCTCCAATAATGCCACCAACGATAATCCTTACTAAACAAACTCCTCTTCCCTTCTCTGTTCGCAAGTTCACACCCTAACAGCCACGAGCCACCGGAAACACTTCTCAGTTTTCACACTTTTCGCCGTAGTGAAACAAATCACCAACACCATCAAAAATTTAATGGTGTAGATTGTGAGGATGTACAAAGTTAATAAAGTGCTTCTCTTTAAAGTGATTACAATATTATTGAAATTCCGTAGCTTCTCTCTCATTCAACCCGATTTCTTCTCCAAAAGTAAAGTTGCAATGTGGTTTGTCCTCACGGTTTTCCTTCCATTGTAAGCTGAGTCGAACCATTTCACGTTCCCCATTTCCCCATTTGAGCTTATTTATTCACGTTCTTTCCGGTCGTTGTCGTGGGTCCAACATGGAGCACCACCTCCACACTAAAACTGTGATTTTTATAGGACTTTTAAGTAAAAATAAATATCACTATAAGCCGTTGTGTTATGTGAGAACGCCCACAATGATTGAGTAGCATTGCCTTATGTGAAAAAATATTTTCGGTCTTTATCATTACTAGAAGTATTTTAACTAAGTGTGAAAATTTTGTTGCAAAATGATCTGAAGTAGAATTATCTTTTCATGAATGGTATTTGTGGTTTCTATCGTATAAAATTAAAACTAATTTAATGTTTTTTAGTTCTTCTAATTTAGTGTTTTCATGCTTTTATTCCTTTCAATTTACTGTTTTCTTGTTTTTAGTCTTTACAAAAATATGTGTTTTATTTTTTGTCCTTATTCGATTTAGATAATGTTTTTTTTCCACTATTCAAAGCATTATTCAAAGTGCTTTAATGACTAAATGTTGACCGTTTGATAAATGTATCAAAATGTCCAAGTAGTAATACTCAAAAGATTCTAGTGTCGATTTCCAGAGGGACTTTATTTTATACTTGCGTTGGATGATTTTCAATTTATAGGAGGAAAAAATGAGCTAAAAGAAACACTAACTAAAATAATAGATATTAATAAGAGACAAAAGATATAATAGGAAATTCAATGGGATAAGAATGTTAGGACCTATTTAGAATATTTGTCCTTCATGTCTCACGATGACAAATTTATCTTACCTATTTATTTCTCAAATGTCTTTGCAAAGACTCAATAGATAAAATGTATGAAGTTCTAATTCTAAAGTGTTTGTTTTAAAACAATTAGAGGATTTGATAGAACTTATTAATAGTTGGGGGTATCAATTGAATTTTTTAATAATTGAGTTAACTATAATTAAATGAAAATATATGCATTTATTGAGTTATTAACAAAAAAAGAAGATATATTCATCATTAGAAAAATTATCTTTTTAATTATAATCATCACTTAGATCATTTAATGTCATGGATAGTTTTGAAACAAAAAAATATGACATTATCAATTAAAAATAACCAATTTAACCACTTTTATTAGTCTTGATAAATTAGGTATTTGTTTCTTGTATATAGGACCAAATGTTATATTATATAACAACACAAGGGAGGGGTGTGAAGCAAAATAGATAAAACAAATGAAAAAAAAATGGTGAAGGAGGAGCCTCCATAATCGATTATGGGAGGTCCTATAATGGATTATGAAGGCATGCTTTAGAACAAAATTGTTCTTTGAGCAACATATCAATTACATTGCACAAAATAATCAATTATGTTGCACTCTAGAAATTAATTTCTATGCATCTCTTTGCTTGTTTTTGTTGAAAATTTTTGTTGTGAGTCCCGTCGATTTTTTAAAAACTTTCCTTGCATTTTTTCTCAACCAAACAACTCACATTCTTAATTATTTCATTTCCACTTTCCATCCACCTCCTTTCCGTTTCTTTATCATTCTCTTTCATGTGTACCAAACAAATCCTTAGTAGAATCTTTCTTTCAAATCATTTTTTTTTTCATTCATGAAACTCAAATCCAGGATTTTGCTTAAAGGATTTTAGCCTAAACCTACTTGAACCAATAACATGTTGATCGCCACAAAGTATTATCATTACAAGAAATATATTTTTTTAGTGATCAAATTTTTATGATTAATATAAAATTTCTTATTAATTATTTATCATTATGAATATTTTTATTTATTTTGATATTGCTACCATGTCTAATTTCCTTTTTCTTGGTCGCATGTTTGATCGAGGCTAGTGACTGCTGTTGTAGAGAATGAGGACACAAGAGGAGGACCCCTCAAATGACAATGACGTGGACCAAAAGGTCATTACAAGAGGGCTTAAATAGCGATACTTGATTGATTATGATTTTTTCTACAAAAGAGTATGCAACTTCAAAAGTTTCTGATTTACCTTTCAGCTTGAATTTTAAAAGTTTTGTTAGGAGCAAGGCTTATTCTTCGATAGTACTTTGAATGAAAATAATTACCTGATAAAGTACTTCAAATTTTCTTATAAAATACTACTTCATAAGGTACTTGAAAATATTTGATTCTAGCTAATGTAGATTCTGGTTTTGTCTCGTCTTTAGAAAACTATATGTTGCTTTTGATATTTGAAAATCGTTTTGAGAAAACTACTTATGAATTATATCAATGATATGCCTTTGTAAAATATGTTTTCCAAAATATAAAGTAAATAAGCAACAAATTAGAAACAAATTAGAAGCAATAAAGATGGATAAAGCACACACAATTTATATTGATTCACCCATAATCTTGGTGATATGAACTTGTTAAGATCCCGTTATTTCAAATATCTTTTGCATTGGATGAAATACTCATTCACAAAAGTAAAAGCAAAAAGAAGCAAAAAGACTCTTTAAAGCTTGATCATGGAGATGCAATTTAAAGAATACTTTTGTCCCTAGTTTCACTCTCCATACACTACATTAACTAACAGTGAACAAGGACAACACCAAATGGACGTGGTGTTAAAATCATGCGTGATGTTGAAAATCAAAGAAAAACATAGATTGAGTTTTGTCCTTATAAAAATATGTTTATTTCACTTTTTGTCCCTTATTCGCTTTAGATAATATTTTTTTCTACTATTCAAAACGTTATTTAAAGTGCTTTAATGACTAAATATTGACCATAGTGTATCAAAATGTCCAATACTATTTCAGCAGAATCCAATACTTACACGCATTCAAATTATTTCATTGATGTTATCTTAAAGTTTAGTTGATTGATTGTATATTTAAAAGACGTAGACATATTAAATTTCTTATACACACAAACAAACAAAAAATTTCATTCTCTAGTTATCCTAAAGGGGTCCAATGCAATTTATGTCTAGGCAAACTTGGTCACCGGATCTGCCATCTAATGCACCAAACTTTCACAAACCTTTTATCTATGCAGCATCACTATATTTCCATTTCCCACTCACCCTATTCTCTAACATTCCCAAGTTTCATAAAAAATTCAATTTCCAAGTTTTTTGTTGAAGGATTGGATATCGGGTACGAACTGTCACTATAACAGCAACCGGGTCCAAAGCCTCTTCCTAAGGTGTCAAGTTTCCTAAGGACTCAGTTCTCTGATTTTAGAGATCTTTCAGGGAGTGCGATTGGCTTGGTGGGGTGTTGGGCTTCCGGGAACAAATTAAAGTTTGATTTGGGGAAGTTAAGGTTTGGGCAATTGTGACAAAATTTATGATGTAAATTTAGATATGCCTTAAATATAAATTAAAAGTTTCAGTATTATATATAATGATATGAATTATTTTATAATATAATTGACCTATTAGTTAAAATTTTATGTTAATAATCTGAAAGTCACAAATTTAAATTATACATGGATTATTAATTTTAAATTAATTTGTAAAACATATTTTTTTAAAAAAATTGTAGAACAATCTGTACGGGTCCACACGGATTGTGAAATCGTGCACAAGTAATTTAGTGAGTGCACAAAGCAATTCCATTGGGTGTTTGGGAAGGTTCCGAACAATGTTGTTAGAACAATGTTGTTAGGCCTGAGAAGTTGAATGTTAGTTATAACCATCTATTCCAACGAATAAGTTTCCGGCAAATGCTTTTGTTGGAGATGATTGTCTTTGTGGTTCTCCTTTGCCACCCTACAGAAATACATAAGCTTAGTAATCAGTTGTTAGTTAATGAGCTTTATTGTTGATTTCGCGTGTTTAATTTCCTTTTGCTAAGTTTGCCAATAACTATGTAATTTTAACTTTTAATATATTATACTTAAAAATAGTAATGTGATACGAGACTATTGCAATATAACTAGTGCATTGTATATGCAGTTGCGATGAATATTGTAAAGGAGAGATTTTAAGTGCGTTAATAAATTATTCTACTCGATTCAAATTGAATTGTTGTCGTGGATCATGCTTAAAATATGAGAGTAATTAACATAGTTTGCTCTTTTGAAAAGGTTGGTGCAGAAGATGTGATATTTGTTATGAAGAGAGATGCAAAATTTGTAGAGGTTCTAACTGAATTCCACCGATTCAGATAAGACTAGTCCTCATGAGCTTATGCATGTTTGGATATTGTAGATTTGTAGTCATTTTCTATGCAATGCTATTTTTGCTCTCTTTTTTTTTCTTGTTTGGTTGCTTTTACTTTTTTTTATTTGTTGGTAAATACCATTTTTTGCGTGAAATAGCATTTAGTTTGCTTGAAATTAAATAAAGAAATTTGATTTTTAACTTAAATTTACTCAAGCCAAATAATTAAGAAGAAAATTTAGATATGTTGCGTTGGTTATGTTCACAATTTGGAATTTCACTTAAAAATTCTGCGTAATAAAATTTGTTTTAATACAAGGTAAAATTTTAATTCTCACATGAGAATAGCATAAAAAATACGTAAACAATCACGTCTGAATTTCACACTTTTTTCAAATACATTTTTATTATTAAGTAATTTACTGAGAGGATTCCATAAAAAATATTTTAAAATCTATTAAAAATATGTTGTTTATATGCGAACAAATCTATACTAAAACTATTTATACTAAAACGCCTATATATAAACTTAATTAACTAATAAGAAGTTAAAATACATTAAAATAATAATAAAGCTTATATTAAAATCTATACTAAAACTATTTAGACAATGTTAAGGAGCGTGTTGAAGAAATTAAAACTATTTTTTCATTAAAAAAACCTCATTCATGTGTGTCCAAAGTAACCATACCGCTGCATCATTTGCTTGTCTACCCAACATCGATCACATCCAAAGAACAAGTGTGCAGCAGATTCTGATGATTTGTTGCTAAAGACACCCCCTAGATTACTGTCACTGGTTAGAATATTAATTCCCCTTAGGCAAATTATCTTTTGATTCATCCTGTTACTTAAGCACCAATTGATGGAACATTCACTTTCCATATATAACACCTTATAAAAGCTAGCATGAATCAACTCTCCATATGGATGTAGAAAATCATAGACCTCTCTACCTGTGTAGAGTTTGCTGTTACTTGCACGCCCTGAATAATAATGTAAAGTGCTCATAAATTAAGCGTGTACCTCTTGAAGAAATTTTGTTTAGATAATAATTTTTTTTTATTCAAACGATGTTGTTTGAATGTTGAGTATGATTAATATGAACAACAATTTTTTTTAAAGTATTTAATATAATTACGAACTCAGAACTCAAAGTCAAGATCTCTGATTAAATCAAAAATCCAATAAAATATCAACCAATCATCAAATTGAAATTTGTCATATTTGATTCTAAACAATATAAATGTTAACATACGCTAACGGTTCATCTTTGTGAAAACAAACTTAATCCCAAAGAAATTTGCAGATAAACATGAATACTATGCCGTTACATGAAATTTTATAAGTGATGTAACAATATTGCAATATCTTGTGATCTTGTCTGCCACACAATAACACTTGCCTCAAATAAATCCATTCCATTACCTTCGGTCTATAACCTGCCTCTCCTTAAGCTGCATGATGCACATTTATAGTGCTTTAGGGTCTCACCCTTTGTAGGGGTCATCATAATACACTTTCCATGGTACCACCACTCACAAATATCACAGCCGATCCAAAATTCATCTTTGTTGTAATTTCCACCACAACTTCCACAAAATATTTGAATATGCTCATTTCGAACAGCTACTACCTTTGGTTTTGTTTGTCAAACAAAAACCATCATACTTTTTTTTTTTTTAAATAATGACATTGATATGTTCACTTTAATTATTACTTTTATTCTATGAAACTTTAGCATTGAACTATCTAATATCACTAGATAAAGGAAAACACTAACCTCGGTGTTTCCCCGAAATTTGCTTCCACTATCCATAGTAGGATTGTCCTTAATTGGTTTATTGTCGGTCACAACTTGAAAAATGGTGGGAAGAATGTTGATCAAACCAAATAAGCGTTTTCTGTCATAAAGAATCAAGGAAACCATAAATAGAAGGAACCATATGCCTAGTTGTTGGAGATGTTAAGCAAGATTCTATAATAAAGAAATTCAATATAAGATTTATATATTGACATCTCTTCTAATTGGCGATTCCAGAAATTTCTAGTTGAAGCAAAAACAATGGTATTCAATCCAAGATAGCAGATTGTCAAGTACTCGCTATATAACAAAAAATAATATAACTAATTTATACAAAACACTTACAAATGCTCAAAAATCAAAACTAGTCAAAATTCAAGACATTCATAATTCGTAGTAATAACCAAAGTCATAGTTAATTTAAAGACACAAACATCGTTGATCTAAGGCTGGAAACAATATCCAAGGTCAGAAACAAATGAAATTTCTTTTTACACTTCTCCTATCATAATGATTTAGATAACCGTTGAGAACTAACACAAATTATAACACAGCTTTTAAGTTAAACTAAGTTCGATCTTTCACAGAAATAACTTCTAGTTAGATTTTATTTACCTTTTGAACCAACTTTGGATTAGTTAGAGTCAATTTTCCATGATAAACCGGAGGGTTACAACAATAAAAAAATGACTAGGGTGCATAATGATGTCCTTAATGAATAGAGAACCGCAATAAACTCTAATTATTACAAAATATATGCATCTCCATCAAAGTAATTAAGATAATACCTTTCATTGTGGTTAAGACGAATTCCAAGGTAAAAGGCCAGAGAAAGCAACCACGAATCACTATGCACAGCAACCAAAGAAATCCAATCCCTGCGACTCACATCATCCCTAGCAAAATTGATTCCAAGAGTTGGCTCAGGGAGCTCTGGTGGAACTTCCTCTGATGGCAGAGTTACTTCCCAAGCCTTATTCGGATGTCCATAGAGGCACAAATTCTCCTTTCCTTAAAGAAACACCCATAAGTCTTCAAATTTAATGGAAGGACACAACATAATATGTTCAATCATTACATAGTCAGACAAATAAATAATCTCTATAACTTTCTCTGTTCTCAAATATAAACAACAATTTTTTTTATTTTTTTGTTTTCATATATAAATAAATTTCAATTATCTATATTTTATTTAATGATATCATTTCTAAAAATATCTTTCATGATCCAAATTTAATTTTTTTAAGTTTGATATCAAGTTACAATGAAAGATAATTTAAGAAAAAAATTATTTTTTATTAAAAATAGCATAATTTAACGAAATTAACTTATTTTTTTAATAAAGGTAAAGTATGTCTTTTTTTATTTATAACAGATAGCAGAGGGAGTAAAGTGAAATTAAAACCTAGCAAAGTGAGCATTGATGTGACCCTTTAGTATCCGAAACAGAAAACATAGAGCAAACTCAATGATATTATTTGACATTTCCAGGATAACTAAATTGCACAAGAACCATGCATGAACTCTCTTTTTTTTTTCCTCATTACTGCACATCCATTTTGTTTTCCTCATTTGTTCCATATAAACTCTACCTTATTAAGTCCAGCAAGCATTCACACACCTCAGAGGGAAAAAAAAAATACAAATGTGCAAAACAAAATGAATTCCAACAAAAAAAAAAGTCCATTTTTGTACATTTAACGGAAATCAAACTAAAAATTAACGAAAAAATAGATAAAAAAAACCCTTCACCTGGATCACAGAGCCCGTAAAGTTTATCAACATCTGAGAAAAAAAAAAGAATGCAGGAAAAATGAAGAACTTAGAGAAGCAAGGGTGAAAAGCAAGAGAGAGAGAAGAATAGTACGTACCATGAGTGAGTGCACGGATAATAGCGATTCTTCGGGCGCTATAGTCCTTGAAGATCTCTTCTACAGTGCCAGGTTTGGAAGCCATGCAACCAAATGGTACGGATCAAAGTGTAGAGAAAGAAGGGAAACATCTATAGTTATCTATTTATATTTATATATATAGGAATTGGGACTTGACCAAATATTAGTTGAACTTCTACTTTACAATAATTGTTGATTCACTATATTTAAATTTAATGGATCTAATTAATGAATTATTAAATTTCTCAATTAATGTTATTTATTATAAATCATTAATAATTAATTATTAATCTTGATAATTTTATTAATAAGAAGTAATATTAAATATTGCATTACTACTTATGCTAATTTCGTTCAATTAATTAATTTAAAATATATTTCAGGAAATAATAATTAAAATGAATGATTTTATAAATATGAAGTTAAATTTAAAATAATTTATATTGTATTATTTTAATTAAAATTAAGGATAGAAATGAATGAATAAATTATTATGTATTGACATTAGTTTACTTTTTTAATTTATAGAAAAAAATATAACTTTTTTTTTATAAAATACATATTTTCATGAAAAATAATTCTAAAATACTTAAGTTTCTATAAATTATAACTACCCTGTATAATATTTTCAAAGTATTTTTTTTCTTTCATCTCTTATAATTTTTTTACCTTCATTTAAAAAACAATTGTCTTGTAGGATAATACCTATTTTTTTATGGGGCAAATTCTTTTTTTTTATTAAAGATGTTTAAGTAAAAAGAAATTATTGTGGGTACAATTGACACATATTCATGATTGCATCCTCCATTGTTTCTAATATTTTATTTCAATGTAAATCTATATATTTATGTAAAATAAACTTGAACTAAGGTGAGTCATTGATAGAAATATAAATTTTATAGTTGTTTTAAATTATATCTAATCGAATTTAATGACTTAATTAACCATATTTATCAAATTTAATATAATTCCTTAAAAAAAATTAAAAGTAAGAATGAAAAAAATTAACCTCAAAGAATTGGTTAAGTGGAGCAAGATAGTAAGCCTTTTTTAAGCCTCAAGGATTTTTCTGCCTTGGACCGGAGGGTCATCTATTCCTCCTAATTTTTGTAATAATAAAAAATGAATAAAAAAAATTAAAAGACTACAAGTAAGAAAGAAAAAACAGTTAACCAACTACAAAAACAGACTTAAAAATTCAGGAATTAAAAAAAATAAAAGTTCATAAATTAAAAAGATAACTTACTCTTTTTTACTAGGGAAAATATTCTTTTTTACCTAACTACAAACACTCCACTTAACATAAAAACATCTCACGGAAATCAAAATAACTACACAAGTTATATGAATAAAATTACTGTATAGATTTTGGTGCAAAATAACTTTTCTATATTTGGAGAAATAATATATTTTTTTGCATAATAATAATAATAATAATAATAATAATAATAATAATAATAGGTCTTCGTTTAACGAGTTCTAAGTTTTAAAAAATGCATTTTATGGATATTATTTTTTTAAAAAAAACATCTTATTAGAGAATTAAAAATGTTTACTATTCAATTATGTTTTTCTTTTAAAGAAGCTATTCTGTTAATTAAAAATAATTTTTTTTGTAAAGCACTTTTCCATCATTATTTTTTTGTTATGGTAAGAAGAAGAAAACAAAAATTTAACCGAAGGTTTAAACCCTTAAAGGGCCTAAAGCCCCAAAACCCTTTGAAACGGAACTGTGTAAGAAGAGAAAGAGGACGCAGCAAGGCCGAAGCAGAGTTTCAATTCAATTCAATAGCGATTTAGAGTTTCCAGAAAAGAAATTGATTTTCAGGTTTGTGAGTTCCATCGTCTTCTTCTGCTTCTTTCTTCTTCTATTTTCCTTTTCATTTCATTACGAGGAAAACAAATACGAGTTTTTATTTATTTATTGTTGCAAGCTTTAATGGTATATGTGATGGTCTCTGACGATGGATTCTTTGTTTTCTTGTTTGCCCCTAATTTTACTTTTGTGTTTGTTTTTATAATTAATGCAGAATAATAAAAATTATTAAATCCAAATGTTTCTGATGTTTTTTTTAAAAAAATGGTTTCTGATGTTTTTCCTTCATAAATGAATCAGATGATATTTCTGTTAATTCCTTTTTAAATTGCTTATCTGTTTTTCTTGTTCTTCCAATCATGCTTGGCGACTATTATTTTTTATTACATACTGTCTTCATATGGTTGATGATTAATCGGTAGTTATTGGATATTAATTGGAAGTGTATCTGTATGGAAGATTTTTAGTGATTTGACTATGCCTGGGCTCTATAGTGTCATATGCCTGGACTAGTGTCATAGCAGTGTGTAAAAAATTATGCTGAGTTGGTGATTGAAAACAAACTACTGATGAATTTCATTTAATTACTCTCTACTCACCAAAATTGGTGATTTCTGATAAATTTCAGTCAATCATAGAAAGAGTGTTAGAGAAAGAGTATCACTAGCATTTCTCAAAATGAAATAAAATATAAGATTATGGGGATATTTGAGAATAGCAAACCATATTTTTATCTCTTAAATATTGTTTCTTGCTCATTTGGATCATTTTATCTCTGTCATTGCATCTTTTTTTCGTTCAAGTTTACATGGTTGGATATGAACTCTTTATGTTTCCAATTGCCTCAACTCACTGATTTACTTTATTTAAAACAATGGTATATGTATTGAGACTCTACATTACATGTATTGAGACTCTACATTACATGTTGTAAAGCCTACCTTTGGGAACTTTGGTTTGTGTCTCATAAAAAAGTCAACTAGATAAAACCCTTTTAAGCAGCAAATATAACCAGATCTAGTAGTTTGTTATCACCAAAACTAAGGATGCAGATCTCATTGTTGACAGTCAGTATCAGATGGATCATTTTGCAGCACATGAAGAGCAACTTGCTTCACAGAGAATGAGGCAGAAACTTGAAGAAGTAAATGTGGCTGCTCAAACTAATCTTGCCCCTGTCCAAGACTATGTCAATTATACACTCCAGGTTTTTTCCAGTCCTTTTCTGTAACAAGTAATTTAGTGTTTGCTTATACTATTGTTTCCAGTACTTAATGTTTCCTTAGAAGATTGGATGGTATTATGCCTTGATGACAGAAGTTGTATAAGAATTGAGCCCAGAAAGTTGTATCCCCTTTGGCCAGCTGATTTTTGTCTCACATTGTTTCTTCATTTCTGGTTTTAGTTCAATTATTGTACCATTCTTCTGGTCTTATAAGTCGTAAATGCAAATTATTACATGACATAGATTTTATATTTTTAGGTATTAAAGGTTTTGACTTTCAATACCTTAAGTCCTGTATTTTCCTTTCCACCAAATTGATTTATTATATACCGATATTAGTTTTGCATACAATTGGTATATGTGGTAATGTGCTTGTTTGATAAAGCAGACATCCAATTCCATGTAGTTGATTGTTTGATTGAATAATTGCAGAAAGCATATTTTAAGTGTGCATATGAGTGCTTTGATAGAAGCAAAAGGCAGGAAGAAATAAGCAGTTGTGTCGAAAATTGCAGTATTCCTCTTTCTAATGTGCAACATACATTTGATCATGAGATGGCACAGTTTCAGGTAACCCATAATTCTGTCATCATATTCTCAGTTTCATCATCTGTTCTTTCTAATTTAAATTTTTAAGTGTGTATAAAATTATTAAGGTGAGTCTTATGAAATATGAGAAACATAATAATTTCATTTTATGCAACCTAAAGGCTTCAAGAAGGTTGGGTGGGGGGGAGCACCCCTGTCTATATTATAGAAAAACCAAGACTCTTACAGTTGTGAATGCCCCCCTCATCATTTGTTTTAATATCTTCCAGAGTCATTTACTCTTTTTTATTTATTTATTGAATGATGACTCTGTCCTTGTCTGCATTTGAAATTTCTACATTGCATGAAAGTTGATAGCAAGTCATGGATAACTAGGTGCGAATTCAAGCTGCTTAGGTTATCTGCTCTGCTAGTTGATGGCCCAAATTATTTGTATATTCTGTATGAATTTAGTATCTGACATCCACAGCATGTTCTATTTCCTGGAAGCATTGACATTTAATACCTCCCTCTTTGGTCTGACACATTGTTGTTGAATGGTGGCGCCATAGCTGCCATGACTGAATGGCATGGCAGATTTTTTGCCTACTGCCATAGGTAATTTGTGAAGGGAGGTCCACTATGGTGGTGCCATAGGCCGCCATGGTGATGGCGGAATTTTGGCCTTCCGCCATCCATCATTGATAATGTTGACTCTGACCGTGTTTTCAACTTGGTGCAGGAGAGGTTGAATAGATCTCTGATGGTGTGTCAAGATAAGTACGAGGCGGCTAGGCTACAGAAGAAAAATGATGCTATGAATGATTTGGTTTCCTGTGCTGACCAGTCAATCCTGGAAAGCATCAAGACGCTGCCACATCTTGCCAACAAGTTGAAAGCTTCCTTTGGAATTAGTGACAATGGCTCCTAGTAGCACGCTTTTCTAGTGGGAAAAGACTATCATTGTCGTTATTGGTTCATTGTAGCTTTTTTCTTCTTCCATACATTTAATTTAACCCACAAGAAAATACTTGCATTGCAAACAGATCATTGATCATAAGGGTGTTTTCTCAACATGTGAGAGTTTTAGTCAACGATGGACGTTGTAATTTGCAAGAAAGTTTAGCCGCACAATTCCTATCTTGACTATAGTTGCGTATGGTTAACATTCGAATACAGGGGACATCAAATGAAGGATATGTATAAACCTAGAATGCTTAAAAAGAAACAAACATATTTTTTTTAAAGACAGGGTAAAAGACACAAGTCTGTTCAACGTGAAAGCATTAATTTATTTGGTTATCTCGTCGGGATTGATTATTTATGAAAATTTGATGAATGGATTCCATCCTTAAATCTGCAGGAGGTTAGAGAGGAGAGGGTGTTTATAAGACTTGGTCTCGATTCTTAAGTGATGAGAAATTTTGTGACTATTAAAATAGTGTATATTTCTAAATTTATATAGTTTATCTTTATTGTTTTATTATTTTTTATTATTTATAATGGTTGTATTAGAAGTTTTAATCTATGACACCATTATACGGATTTATTGTTTGATGAAAGACAAATATGGTGAAAAAAGAAATAGGTGAATAAAAGGTGAATGCGTTTAGTAGAGGAAAAATGAGAGAGGAAAAAAATTTAAAGGAGGAATTTACTTATTCCTTTTCCTATTTTTATTAATGTTTATTTAAATTGATCATATATATTTTTGCTTTTTTCTCACTTATTTTTATTTATTTTTCTTATTTTTATTCATCATATTTGTCAGTTGTCACCTATTTTTTCTCCCACCAAACGGATAGTTAAAAATTTGTATCATTCCACTTGAAACAATGTTGTTACTTGACAATAAATACTAAAATGATTAATATTAATACAAAAATACAGAGTAGAAATGTTAAAATTTTAATTTAGTGAATTTGAAATACTCCTATCATAATTGAATTGTTTTGATATAGGATTTTAAAGAATTTAAATTTACATCAATTTTTAAAAGAATTTTAATAGACTAAAATAATAGGAATTGAAATTCCACCTAATTGGTAAGAATTTCAAATTCTCTTCTCTCACTTTTGTTCTCTCTCACAAGTTTATGACCCCTATGGCATTTGACCCTGGCTTGTGGTGGGTGTGGGCACAACTATGGTTGGAGGAGGGAGGACCGTCATGGTGATGAAGAAGGATGTGCTAAAGGTCATTTGCATCTCTTTTCATCAAAATACGGCAAGCCACCTTCTCTGCATCTGTTGGGTTCAAGAACCTTCTTGCACCACTTTTGTCACATCTTGAAATCGAAAGATTATCTTCATTTGAGCACACCAATCATCATAGTTCTTGCCTATGAGAATCGGCATAGATGTTGGAAAATTTCCATTCGAGGAAGCCATCTCAATTTCGGTATTCAGTGATCTTGAACCTCAGCTCTGAATACCAATTTGTTGGAACAATAAAGTTCTCACTCATACTCACACTATGTACTTAGTGTCACTCTATCTAAGAGAATAAGAGAAGATGACGAAGGAATTGATTCAGAGAAAATAGAGGGGACTTAGAATTTTGAAAAAAAACTTGTGCACACTCCTGCACACCCTTGCACACTTTTCTTCTCATTGATGATTACTATTATATTTGTCCATACGACACATGTAGTTATAACAAAATTCATAGCCATCAGACTAACTTCAAAATTAATCACTAACTAACTCCTAACTAACTCCTAACTAACTAACTAACTGAATTACAACATACATTAACCGTATCTTCTATATCATCAATTTTAACAATTAACTTGTTTCTTTTTCCCCCTCAAATAAAATAGATTTTTTCCAATAAATTTCTTTTTACGTGTATTTTTTTTTATTCATGATGACTATTCTTCATATTGTTTATTACATTTCCCTATCTGTTTTTCCTTGTTCTTGCAATCATACTTGTTAGATTTTTTTTAATTACATTTTTTCATTCTAATGCCAACTCTCAAATTTTTAATTACATATTGTCATTCTAATGCCAACTTCTCAAATTTTTTATGACTAGTCCTTGTTCTTCCGACAATTCAATGGGTATTTTTTATGACAAGTCCTCGTAGGTTAATGGGTGTTTATTGGATGTTATCATGTTAATTGGAAGTGTAGGTTATTTGTATAGAAGATTCTTATTGATTTGACCATGCCTGGCTCTATAGTGTCATTGATTTTCTGCAAGAAGAGTGTGATTGAAAAAAGATAAATGTTTTTCTTCTAACTATTACTGCTGCTACTACTATTATTATTAATTATTGGCTAGGATTATATGATTGAAATTTAAAATTCATAATAAATAAATGTTTTTCATATATACATTGTATTTTGGATTAATGTAGTGAACAATTTAAATTGTGATATAAGATTGTTTTTAACAGACAATTTTTGTTTTAAAAAATTTGTTGAAATTCTATTTAATAATAGAGATAGAAGAAGATAGATGGAAGAGATAGACAATTAAGAAAATCAACTAAACAAAGAGAACAGTTTCAGAGATTGAGATTTGAGAGAGAAATTTTTTTGCTAGTTACAGTATTGTGAAATGCACCTCTAAAAGAGACAAGAGAAAAATATTAAGAAATGAGAATGTCTTATAGAGAGAGTGAGAGTTTTTTGTGCATTCTAATTTATAATATAAGGGTTAAGTTATAATTATTAATTATTATTAGTGGTAGTAGTAATTAGATTCTCTTTTTAATTAATTGACATTCTTTTTTTTTTTATGTGTGTGTAATGAGTGACTTGTGAATCTAATGCTTCTCACATCAGTTGAGGTTATGTTTCAGTTTTATTTTATTTGGTAAATCAGGGAATTTGTTGAGGAGGCCACCAAGGCGTCAATGAGAATTAATGAATATCTACATCAGTTGAGGTTATGTTTCTGCTTCTTTTTCTTTATGTTTATTATTAATTTGTGTAATGAAAGCATTGCCTAAGAAAAAAGAAACAATAATGAAACAATAAGGAAATAATAATGAAATATGGAAATCACTTTGAAGAGAATATACTCTAAAACATTTTGAGACAAAATAATGATATTTTATAAGATGAGCAATGCTAGCAAGTAGCAACACACTCTACTATTAGTTAAAGTTTATCAAAAACTACTAACAATTAGTGAGACTCATTAAATAAGAAGAGGAACCTACAAAATTTTGTGATTTCTAATAAATTTTATTCAAAATAATATATTAGAGAATGTGTTGCTTGCTAGCATTTCTCTATACAAGATATTTTCTGTATATTCGACAGAATGGGAAAGAAATACTTCTTGAACATTGTAGTCCCACAATTCTGAATGCAAGGATCATGTTTTAATTATTTTCTGTTGTTGACATAAAGTTGTAGTAGTATTGGTGAGATACAATAACAGTATTTCCATTAGTATCTCAGGACAACTATGATATTACTTTTTTAATTTATGTATCACTGTCTATGTCTATATAGTTGTGGAAAAGCATCTTTGATTTTATACAGGAAGGAAATATGATTTCTAGGTCTTTGGGTTAGGTTGTCAAATGGAATATTGCGAGAATCAAAGTGGATCGAAGGCTAATTTCATTTCTGTGTAAGCAGTAGAATGGCATTAAGGACAAGTTTGTTGCTGGTTGGAATACTGAAGTAAGACAGATTAATTATGTCTGACCTTAAAACCTGAAGAAGCATTTTAAATTGAAAATAAGTACATATAAATTTTTAATCAAGACAGAGATGAGTGTAGATTTCACATTTAGCAACCATTTGACATCACACAGCCTACCGAACCAATAAGTATAGCATTTGATTAAACCTGCAAACCAATCATCATTTGAAAAAAAAAAGTGGTTATAGTTAACCTTTGAAGATTTGGACTCTCCAATCTTCATTTCAGTGCTATAAGATGCAGACATTGTATTAACACATGATCAAGCTCAAGTTACAGAGGTCTAACCCCAGCACCTGCACTTAGTATTTTATCTTTTTGCTGTACAGTATCTGAACACAAATCTTGATCTATATGGTCAGGTGAAGAAAGCTGAGCAAGAATGTCATATGCTTTCTGAGGAAGCTCAAAGGGGAGTTAGAAACTTACGTGTTGACTTTGAAAGGGGTGGAATTCATCTTTGCCCTGGTAATAATATTACTCTTAATTCCATGTTATACTTCAAATAAAGTTGTAGGAACTTTTTCTCTTTAAAATGTTTCTTAAGTGATGCACTTTTTTTGCAGAGAAATTAGATCGAGTGAACAAGCTAAATATTGAAATTTGTCAGCTATGCAGAGAGTATGTTTATAACTGATTTATGCATGGATTGCAATGAAATTTCTTTTGCATGTTGTGAAAAATGATTTTTTTTATTTATTGGAAGCAGTTTGTTCTCCAAACATAAGTTTATATTTTACTGTTTTCCCCTTCTTTTTCGTATTTCTTGGTAAACTGGTATCATGTAAAGAGAGCAGGTCCTTAACTGCTACTAATGATAAAGCAATCACAAAATTGATAATTTTGTTATCCAAAACTTCAATATCATGAAGTCACATTAACAAATTTGCTAGACATTGAAATTTCTCAACTATGTGTAGAGTAATTGTATGATTTATTAAGCAATGCAGCCAGCCATGAAGCCTTTCCACACTGTGGATTGTGGGGTTGGCGTCATGGATTAGTTGCACTTTGCTGATATGTTTTATAATTAAGAAGAGTTAAATTTTATTAGGTGACATTTAGGGTTGGCTACCTTTCTAAGACCAGAAAAAATTGAACTTGGTGACATTATTGCTATAAATTGTATTTGACTGAAGTTGATCATGCTTGTGAATATTTCGATGCGTGATTGCAATTCAGTCATTGCTTCATTACTTATTTTCCCCAAAAGTAGACTGTTGCATGGTTGAATTAGGCCTACTTTTGCTGTGCTCTTGATCTGTTTGCAATTTCTTTGGTTTGGTTAGGTACAATGAAAATATTGTAATGGACCCAGGAACTGTTGATATATATCCTTCATCTCGCATCCCCAAGAATCTGCACTATCTTGTAAAGCCTATCTATAGTTCAAAATCTTTAATAACCAAGGATTTATCAGGGTCCAGGGGAACCCTAAAAGAGAAAGGATTTCGGATTACGACAGACCCACAAACTCTTACTTCTGTATTACAATTTTCATCAGATGATGAGGTAGTTTCTATTCAATGATTTAGAAGTCTACCTGGTATATTGATACTCGTAGTAAGAGTTACTCACAGGTCTTATTAAGGACAGTCCAGTAAGTTTATGTGAATTGAAAAAGCATTTCTAATCATGTTAATCTTCTAAGAAATCTATTATTCAGACTCTAGAGTATTGATAAAGTTACTGGTACTCTCAAATGATCCAAAGTAAATGAACTTGTTTATTTCCTCCCAATTTGAACTTAAAAATTAATCTTATGTGCTTCTAATAGAAACATGATATTTTTATGATATCAGGAAGACATAGGTATAAAACCCAATTACAAAGATGGAATGCTGCAGAACTTAAAAGGGTCTGCACCTTCAATGTCCTAAGGCCAGACAAACCTAACTAACTAACTGATTGATGAAATTACTAATGAACATCTGTCAACTTCTCTTTATATTTGAAGGTTAGGAAAATAGTATATATACGAGGAAATTCTGTGCCACACGCAAATGTTGATGTCCTCAAAAGGCTTATATCTGCTCGACATGAGCTAGCTCAGGTCTGTATCATCATGAGACGCTCTGATACTTTTTATTAAGCCCTTTGTTCGGTGCTGAAACATAAGTGTTTTCTCTTCTCTCGTATTCTATGTTGCTGTTTGGTGAACATCATTTCTAGATCCCTATCATGTATTTGTAGGATGAGTATATGACTATAGCTTGTGGAACACATTTGATACTTTTTCTTCTTCTTTTTAGACAGAGCAAGAATTTTATTAAGGAAGAAGAGAAAAAGTTTGTAGAAAAAGGATAAGTACTCTCACGAAAAGAAGACAAAAAAGGGGAGAAACTATAACTTAGGAGATTGGAATTTGGAATATGTAACATCTCTGTGCTTTTCCGAAAAAGAAACTGCTCTGCATACACCAGGAACTGTTCAGCTATAATCTTGCTGTCATAGTTAGAGTTAAAGAAAAAAACTAAATTGCAGGGAAATAAATCTGCATGATTAAAAACTAAATTAATGAAATCAGCAGATTATCATGTGCTCCAACAATTATAAATAAAAAGGTTTTGAATTCTTTTAGGCTAAAATTTTATTTTCAATGAAAAACTGTATAGCATGTTATTTATATTAAATAAAAAGTATTTACCAACTATTTTGACGTCATAACACAATGATTTTACCATCTGATTGTTTATTTGATCCAGATAATGGGGTGTAGATCTTATGCTGAATTTTCTGTTAAGCCTAACATATCTGTATCACCAAAAGTTGTAACGTCATTTTTACTCGAAATGAGCAAGATGGTCCAGGCTAAGTGTATAGAGGTACAGATTCCTTTAAGGCATACTTTCTAGGGCACGAGGGTGTTATAGCTAAAGTGACATGTGCTTGTAACTTAAACTAGGATTTTCTCTTTTACTTGTGATCTTAGGAGCGCAAGTTAGTTATGAAATTCAAGAGAGAAAAATGCAGTCAAAGTGATGGAGATTTAAGGCCATGGCATGAGACCTATTACATGACAATGATGGAGTCCTCTGCATATAAATTGAATTCTTCGGTAATTATAATATAGATGCATGTTTTTTTGTCATTAATACATACCCATGTTTGTATTTTTCACATCAATGCAAAAATCATGTATGCAGGTTGTAGGTTCATATTTTTCTCTCTCAAACTGTATTGAGGGTTTGAAGGTTCTGGTGTAGTCATTGTTTGGTGCAACCTTTTGTATCATCCCTCTAGCACCAGGTGAATCTTGGGATCCCCATGTACTTAAACTGTCTCTTTATCATCCTGAAGTGGTATTTGGTGTGAAAATTTTTGTGACTGAAAATGAATTTGGATCCAGTGGATAGCACTCAAATGTCGTGAAGAATTTTTTTAGTCAGACAATTTATTTCTGTAGTTTTAACTTCTGTATACAACTTATATATCTTTGAAGTTGAATTCAATAAAATGGTCCAAATTTCAGTAAATTCTATCGATAAGGACTCTTAAAGGAAAAAGTCAAATAAACTCCTAGGTTTGTCCACTATCTCATTCTCTACCCTTTGTTTGAAAAAGGAATGTCAGCCCTCCAATCAATATCATTGCCATCTTTTTGCTTATACCATGTTGGAAAATGTATCTAATGTTTACATACACAATCAGACAACTGTCAATAGTCAATTGTGTTATCAGAATCATTACTACAACAGAGTATGTTAAAGTCTGTTACTTACAACATACATAGCATCTACCCTAGGTTCTGTTTCTCAACTGAAAGTATAAATGTGAGAAATCTATTCTGACTTCATTTAGTGAAATGAATATCACAAATTACAGAGACACTCTGATTCTCTCTTTTCACTTTCTATCATTTTATTTTATTTCCTCTCACTTTCTCATTCAAAACACAACTTTGACATACTGTAATGTAAATTGATGATTGGTCCTTGCCGTGTTGGGATTATCTGGTGTGGCATCTAACTATGTTAGGGAAGACCGGTAATTTATCAATTTACTGCTTAAGCACACAATGCTTATTTTTTGGTGTATTTTCACCCCTTCTCTCTCTGAGTTCCTTTAATTGTCTTGTTTTCCTGATCAAGTAATTCTGTTGTCCTAATAATATTTTGATTTTATCAAGATTTTATATGTTTGGACCTTAACTAAATTCATGTGTGCTGCCAAAGATATTATACCTCATGTCTATCACATTGCTATTGATGATTGATATCAATAATGTTTTGCTATTTTTTTATTAACCAGTTTGAAGACACTGAGACTCAATCATTTCAGGGTGACTTGGGATATCTCTACTTAGATTTGTACTCAAGAGAGGGAAAGTATCCTGGTTGTGCTCACTTTGCAATTAAAAGGACTCGCAGGATTTCTCAAACAGAATACCAACTTCCAGTATGTGAAAATTTCTTTATTCCCCTATTCCTTAATCTAATTGAGGCATCTAACTAGAAATATAATTTTCTCTTTCTGTCAATTATATATGCAGTGCCTTTTATGTGAAAGTTCTCTTTTTTTTTTTTTATTAGGTGTTATATTAGTAAGACAAGAGAATACATAATCCTCCAGTGGAAAAACACGATGGTTTTGGGAAGGAAAATGATGGAGATGTGAGACTGAGGGAACACTATTTCACTAATTAATTGCATAAGTTCAATGCATAACACTTTCTTAGCCCTATATTTAAACTACATGAAGACATATACCCTTTACTTGGGGTGCCCTATAAGTTAACTGAATATGTAGTCCATTGCCTATGAGTTTACCTAATACTATATTCTTTAATGCCCCTTGTCAAGTTGAAAGCTTACTGGGTATGCAACTTGTTAATAATATCAATCCTGCCAAATGTCAATAAAAACAAAGAAAACACAAGACAAAAAACAACTCAACCAAAGAACACAGACAATTAGCTCTTATCCTGAATAACAAAACAATAAATGACCTGTCATTTTATCAACTAAAGAACATACAATTTTTCAACTGCACATTGTTGAAGTTGGACTTAAATGTATATTTTTGAGTTTCAAGAAAAAAGCTACCTGTCTTTTTATCTCGTGACTTAGCCCCTCTGAAGTGTTGAGGGTACTTAGATAGTAAATTTTGTTTGGATAGAACTAAGAAGTAATAACGAACTGTAGTTTTTCTTAGACCTACCACCTATGTATTATTGTTCATTAAGTTTTGTTTTCCAAAAATAAAATTTTCTTTTTTAAACTAATATTGATGCACAGTGCTCATTTAAGCACATTTTTCTGACTAAATCACAGTATTCGCCATAAAGATGGCAGACTGCTTATTCTTCTGATTCATGCCTGATTCTGATAATTTTGCAGATTGTAGTTCTTGTTTTTAACCTTTCGGGTGCATGGAATTCGTCTGCTGTAAGTCTCAGTCATTGGGAAGTAGAAACTCTATTTCATGAGTTTGGACATGCTCTTCAGTCACTGCTTTCAAGAACGGTATTCTCTTGAACTTTTACGAGGAAAGTGTTGCTTTACAAAATGAGGTCATAAATCTATATGACGTGGTAGAATCAAAGATAAACATTTGTGAAATTTGGGATCAAGATGTAAATTAAGTGATTATAATATAAACAAATTATCAGTTTTCAAAGTTAACTACTTTTACTATTCATAAATCTCTACAATAAATGTTTTATTGTCTGCTGGAAGGATCTCAGGTCCCTTAAGCATGTGATCCTGGGTTCAACACCATGTGATTAGTTTATCTACTAGGTGGGAGATTGAAAAAAGAAAAAAGAAAAAATCTGTACAATATACAAGGATTTCCAAAACTATGGGGATTCATATTCGTCACTTGTTTACAACAGATTTTTCCTATCACGTTAAGAGTATGAATATCTACAATATAAAAGGAATATCAACAATCTTATTGTGTAAATAACATATAAATACATAATAAAATATGATTTACCCTCTCCCTAGTTAATGTAACGAGAATGCTGTTTCTTTTGTTCTTCATTCATGAGTTGGCATATTGGACTAATTGAAGCATCACCCAGGGAATAACAATTATTCAGGGTCCCAAGGCAAATGCTTCCTGCAGATACCTTACTAACTTCTCTGTCGGCTACATTGTAGTCTTTAGGATTTATGAGTTTCACATGTTCTAAATTCTAATATCTGTAACATGTGTAATCTATAGAACTCAAATATCTTTCTCGTCAAATATAAAGAAGGGATAGTATGAACATGATTTGAGCTAATTGATTTAAACTTTAATGACATTTTTTTAATTGAGTTTTGAAATTGTAATTATATGAACTGTCTTACCATATTCTTTAATGAACCAAAATACCTTTGCAAGCATTTGTTGATAATAGAAACCTTTAAAAAAGGTTACTGCTCACATTTTTGTAATCTGATACTACCATGTTCTCATTGTAGGACTACCAGCATTTTTCGGGCACCAGAACGGTTCTTGATTTTGCAGAAATACCGTCCAACCTCTTTGAGTAAGTAGAATGCTGCAAGAACTATGGTCTTCAAGTCCTAACCCTTAAATCAGATGGTAGAATAAATATAAGTTTAATTACTCTTGACACCCTTATATCTGCACAATCTTTACGTTTTAGTCTTTATACCTAGAAACTAATCATTTTAATCCTTACATGCATACACTTTTTAATTCGTTTTAGTCCCTAAACTTACACTTTTTAATCCGTTTAGCCCCAAATATTTTGGATGGCAGGGATAGGGATTTACTAAACGAAGAACACACTTAATTTATAATTAAGGCCTACGTAATTTGCCTTCAGAATTATATAATAATAATAATAATACTAGCAATAACATAAGAATGATCTAGACAAAGTATATCATAGAATTCTTGTAATATTGACACAAAGGTTAGTGGATAACTATGTCAATGTGTTGGGAATTCCCCCCGCCCCCTCTAATGTGTGTTGAACATTATAGTGACTTATCAAAGTGTGTTTTTTTTCAATGATGAAATTGGTGGTGATCTAATTTTAGGACCAAGTTGTTTTTGTTTTAGTTCTCATTTGTTGCCTAAAACAGCCTAGTTGGCATATGGCATTTAATATAAGCTATACTAAAATATAATCATCTGCTGATTTAAAAACGGAAGAATTGCTTCTGAATAAATTTGGTTGCCGCTCATTGCTGATGCTGTGATATTAATCTGGAGGAGTGCGATTGACTAGGTAATACTTTTTATGACCGATACTATGCATGGGATTATCGAGTTTTGAAAAAATTTGCGAGACACTGTTCAACTGGTGAAGAAATCCCACAGAAGTTGGTTAAGTCAATGCAGGGTGCCAGAGATATGTTTGCTGCAACCGATCTGCAACGTCAGGTTTTTTTTAGTTTTTCTTTTTCTTTCTTTTGCCTGTGTGGGGACACAGTAGTGGTCAGTACATAACTTGATTTTTCTGTTTATGAAGGAGAAATAGTTAACGTAGTTTAACATTTTAATTGTACTTTTTGTCAGATCTTCTATGCTCTTGTTGGAGAGCAGCCATTCCCTCATACACCGGGGAATTCTGTTCCAAGGCAGCATGTATGAGAAGAGCACATTGTCACAAAGTTGTCGGGTTTGGTTTTAGAGACATTTGCCTTTTCGTGATATCTTCCACGTTGAGATGATACCTTAGTTAAAAAGATTCATTTCTTAGAACACATTTTACTTTAGTTTCTGTAATTACAACATTATCCTACAACCTCTTAAAAAGGGAGTATACTATCTTTTTAGTCTTTAAATTTTTTAGAATTTTTATTTTGAGTCACTCAACTTTTTCATACATAAAAAAAATCACAATCAAATATGTCTAAAATCACACTAATCGACATTCAATCTCCCTTCATTGTTCACAACCCTTCCTTCTCCTCCTTAGTCAACCTTCAATCTCCCTTCAAAAACAAACGAACAAACCTTTACTGCATAATTTCACCGTTAATGAAAAAATAAATAAAAAGAAAACCTAATCAACTGTGCAAGGAGCAGAGCAATCCACAATAGACATCACCATCTACCAACACAAGAAACCATTCTTCGTTACACCAAATCAAAACCCCTTCTTCCTCCATCCATGAAATCAACCACCAAATCAACAACCATTTCGCCAAATCTTCTTCCTATGAAGTCACCTTTAACCGCTGTTACAAAAACACATTACTTGGTACACGACCTATATCATCCTACTCAAGCATTTGACAGTTATACAATTTACTTTCGAGTTCAAGTATAAACATGTAATCCCACATAAATAATAAATAAGAATATGCAAATTGAATAACATATAATTAGAAAGGACAAAAAAAGTTAATGTTTTAAAGTTTTGAACTAAGTGTAATCATATTCACATAATAAACTCTAAAGATGTAGTATCATGCTGGTGGTAAAGATGAAATCTCATATGATATAAAATAGAAGACTTTATTATTAATTTTTTACAAATTGAGTAATAATATTATTTTTTTATCAATCATTGAAGAATGATACTTGAATACTCATTTATTTTAAATCCAATTTTTCTATTACATCATAAATTTCATAATATTTATATTATTTTTTCTCTTTTTCTCTCTCATTATGTATCTAATAACATTGTAGGTGTTTATTTATCTTTTTTCTTACAGATTTAAGTGAAGCTAATTACGCATTCAATCACAACCACACATCTTTTTAAATATCATAATTACAATACTCAGCTCCACCGGTAGATCAAGATTTTGTAGCACCATCCAAAGGAAATCCGAATCTTAGTGGAATACAACCCAGAAACTAAACAATTTGGTAGATATAAACGGCCTAAAAGGCCAACTTGTGTTTGTTACTTACCGTGTCGACCAGAAAACTAGTGTGGATGTGATATTGATAGCGGTGTTTTAGTCTAATTTTTCACCAAACTTATAGTCAAAATAAAGTTGCCAAATTTCATCAGCTGCCAACATGGTTATCATATAGCATAAAATAGAAAAAAAAAATTGTTTATTTAGCTCCCACTCACCCTGCCGAAGTTGGGTTTGATTTTTCCTGCTAAATTGGGGATTGAGGTGTGGACTATAGAGAAAGAAAGCAAAATTCGAATTGTTGTGCCAGCCACGAGCATAAAAGTCATAAATCAAATCAAGTTGACTAAGCAGATACGTCTACTATTTCACTTTCTTATTCTTTAATATTCCTATCTTTTATGATGCATGTAAAATATGATCAACGTAGCAGTGTAGCACTATAACTGATGCACAAGTCAAACTAGCTATAAACTTATTACCGGAATATACTTTTTTTATAATAAAAAAAGATATTAATTACATGAGCAAAGCAATCCGATGGCAACCCAATTATGAGTAACAAACTGAACATATACAAGACAGAGCAAGGTTCGAATTCAAAAAACGTCCCTTAGGAAGTACTTCACACTGCTTCGTGCTCCATAGATAATTAAGGACTTAATTTAAACGTGATAACAGTGTAAAGTTTTTTTTTTATAATATACTATCATTTAATTATATATCATCATATATAATCTCAAACCATTTAATTAAAATGATGCTTAAAGAAAAATAAATTCTAATAGGCTCTTTTTTCTTCATGTGTTGATAAAGAAAGTATGCCCAAGGCACATAATTAATGTCAGCCATTTATAGTGGGAAGTTAGTTGCATATTTTTTTTTTCGTCAAATAACTCAAGTGTTTTTTAACTCATTAAGTTAAAGATTAATCTTACACATGGTAGATAGAGATGTGCAAAAAAACTGGTTCGGATTAAACCGAATGGTAAACGAACCTAGATCAAATAGGTTTTTTTTTTCGAATTAGTTCAAGAAAAAATGAATTAACTATTTTATAAAACCAATTCGATTAATCGAATATCGAATTGTTTCTACAAAATCAGTCCAGTTAACAGAACTATTTTTCACTTGAATATATATTTTTTATTTGAAAAAAATTATTCGAAAATCAATTTGAAACTAGTTCAACTCTTAGAACTAGTTTAAAACTGGTTAAAAACTAGTTCAATCTAGAATCATTTTTTTAAAATCGGTTTGATTTTGAACCAGTTTCAAAATTAATTTGACTATTTAAATATAAAATCAAACCGATTAAAATAATTTGAAATTAATTTGATTCGATTTTTTTATCGAATTAGTTTTTGTACATCCCTAATGGTGAGAATAGATTGTTTCTCACTAAATAGATTATTTATACTCATATGAATGCAACATAGTCTTGCACCATTCCGCGTCAACCCTTTGAGTTTAATTGCATATTTTTTATCACTATTATTTTAAGTTACGTATATAAAAGGACTTTGCTAAAAAAATTCCTCTTTAATTAATCTTTACATTTCAAGAAATATTAATTTCAAATAGTTAGTTAAAAGACGGCATCTTAATTAACAATTTTCAGCTCATGATAAAGTTGTCATTAGCAGAAGGTTAACTAAATAAAATAAATACTTCTTAACGTGCATTTGAGTAGATTTTTATACCTACACAACTAAGATTAAAACTAAAAATTAAGGTCAGATTAACTATTTTATAAACTTTAAACAAATAATTTTTTATTTATAAATTAAAATTATTACTGCTTTATATATTATGATGTTCAATCTTTGTATTTCTAATAAAAAAATTTGGTCATGAACTAGAGATTATGAATATTTTTTAATTTATTGGGTCAGAGATTATTTCGGTCGCTATGAGGACAAAAAAAAAATTAATGACATTAGTGAAGAGTGTGGAATACCTTAGCAATGTCCAAAAAATTGTTGTTAGTAGTTTGCTTATAACAGTAATATGTTGTGATAAATATCTGGTGCCCTGTGAGAAACTACGTACATTTCAAAGTATAATTATTAATCTATAACAAATTATTATGTAAGGTCTCTTTCGCTATTCCTCGGTATGGTACTAGTTGCGCACAAACAAAGGTGTAGCCTGATTCCGTGTGGTCTTTAAAACATTGTCGTACGCTCCATCTGAGGTAGGTTCTTATAATTCGCTCAAATTCCACGATAAACAGCAAGATATTTATTTGGAAACAATATTTTGTCTAGAATGAGTTCTTGAATATAGGCCCAATTAATAAGTATATCTTATAAGCATGATTTCCCAAAGTCAGAAGAATATTACTGTTCTGACATGTGCCTGCCTTGACAGATATGCGTGATCACGAAAGGAACAACAAAGAAATGAAAAAAGTGAAAAGAAGTTCATGGCTCTATCTATGTTTTTGTTTGTTCTTTGTATTTGAAATTAGTTCTAAGCGTAAGTTTCTAATCTGTCGTTGTTAATATGCTGTACAGTGTACACTGTTATAACACTCGATTTGTTTAGTGTTTAGTTTTTATATATGCTTTTGCTTTGTAAGTTTTATTTTTTTATCAGCCATGCTTTGTAAGTGTTGCTGGGCTTTTTCAATGAATGACCTATTGACAAAAAGAAGGCCCTCACTTAATAACAAAGTCTCCTCACATGAATATACACTACAAGAAAAGTGTAATTGAATTTAAGAAATAAATTTCTAGAAATATTTGAGCACTCTGTTTGTCACATTTTTCGGTATTTATCACACCAAATATCTTGAGATGATAGCATGCATGATCAACTTTGTTTGTAGATCCAGGGTAAGGCTGCAAATATGTTAGGACTCCCCACATTTCAAGCCAAGATTGAGATGTAGTTATTAATTGACAATGACTCTCTTGGATTGGTAATCGCTATCAAATGAGAGAGTTAACAAAGTCGCGTTATAGAGAGAAAGAGATGCAACAGTGTAACAAAATCTATCTATATGAAAGAAAAAGGATTAACTGAGTTTAATTCATGTCTCTAGGCTTTGATAAATTTTCTTCAAAGACCATGAAATCTTATTTATTTATTTATTTAAATTGCGGAGTTTAACTTGAGTAGTATGAGAGACCTTACCACAATTTTTATGCATTTTTTAATCAGTTGAACTAAATCTTATAGATATAATTATTTTTTAAGAAAAATAATTCTTTTCAAACTTAAGAGAGACTATTATAAATAATAAATTTTTCTTTTAAATAATTGATTTTTTTTAATCTTAAATTAAAGATCACGAGTGTTTTTTCACACGTTAAATTTGTTATTAATTTACTAACAAGCCATATGTGACTATTGATAAGTGAAAAGAATTTTACACACAAATTCTTTTACTACCTAAATAAACTATTCTATTACATGTAAACAGAAATCTTATATCTTTCTATCAACTCTTTAATAATATGTTGATTTGTTTGGAGCCTCACCTAGTGGTGATATATAATGTTATACTTTTTGCTTTTTAGCTCGTGTCATCGCTTTGCGCACTCCATCCATTGTAGTCCTCATTCATGAACATAAGCTATCACGCATATTCTTTTCTTGTTACATGTGATCGAGTTCAAACGTATTTTGATGACAACGATGACCGAATAAGCCAATATCCCAAAACAAGAAAAATATAAAATTTCAAAGGAAAAAAAGACCAACTTATAATTTCAGAAAGAGAGTTTACTCATTTTAAAGGAATCTGACTTTGGAGGAGAAGAAAAATATTGCAACCAAAGAGAAGTTATATATTTGAAGAAAAGTTCTAAAAATTAAGGAATTTATCTTTCATAAAAGAAAATAAGATGAAAAAAAAATTAAGTAAAGTAACTTTTTAAAATAAGTTGCACGCCTTAAGCTCTTTCTAATTTATTTCATCTAAATTTAACCAATATAAGATTAAAAAAACAAAATTTTAGTTTTAAAAGAATTTTTAAGTTAAAACTTAAAAATGTTAAATAGTTTTTAGTTTCTACTTTATTTTTAAAACTCTTATTTTAAACTTGAACCACGTATAACCTTAATTTCTTATATGTTAGTTACTTTAGCCTTAACATTCTTCTTGGGATAGAGATATTAGTTTTTGAAAAAAAAAACAATCATTAGGTAAAAAAAACATTATCCTCAAACTTAAAATAAACTCTTTGTAATTGAATTTTTCCATCTAAATCACAGGTAGTCTGTAGGCATCTTATTCGAACAGGATATACTTATGGATAAACAAAATAAAGTAATGAAAAATTTAACCGTTCATTTTTCTCTGTCTCCCTAAAACTAGTCCTTTTAATTTATTTTGCAATTTAATCATGTCCACCAAGGTTGGAAAATTACTTTGTACAATTATATCGAGCTATTTTTTTTCAGCTTCACTCCCCTGTTTTCCTTTCATATTGTTATTAATAAGAAACGTGAGATATAAGATTAATACAATGGTTTGAAGAAAATAAGAAGGAGAAGGGGATAAGATATATTAAATTTGGATGTCTCTTACTAAAAATCTAAATTAAGGATTTGATTCTACAAAAGAGTTTTATTCATTTCAAATTAACGTTACAATTTTATTCACTTCAGACTCATAATTAATGTAAGAGAATTATTATGATATCCAGAAAGAACTTTTGATACATTTACTTTCTTGGATAAATAGTTGAATAAGGAAAGGAAAAAAAATTCTCAACTTGGTACCAAAATCTTTAAATTTCAGGTACCATTGTAATATTTCTTTTAATACAAATATAATGGATTATGATGTTTTTCAAATTTGTCATGTTAAAAAACAGCTACATCCTAGTCTAGTCAGCAGAATATCTATCCACGGGAATACGAGATTATACTAACAATCAGGTCGTGTTTTGTAACCAATCCTTATCCATAAGTAATTATAATTAATTAATTAGTCTCAAATTTCCCGAGGCAAGTGATAAATTCAAATATATAGATTACGACAAATTTGAGGAATTATATCCCAATTTTCCTCATTGATTTTCGTTCATTAGCCAACCGTCTCCCACTAATTAGTTTAACTAATTCAAGCCCAACTTTATTTATTTTTCTCCTTTTCTTTCTTTTTCTTTCTTGTTTTTGTTACACTTTTAGGGGTATTTAATTTGAATATTTTCTGTTTTCATTTTTACTAAAAACAAAAAATGGTGATGAAGATATGTTTGATTAAATTTTTGAAAATATTTTCAGTAAAAATAAGAACAGAAAACAACTAAAAAATGAAATCAATAAAATTTTATTTTTTAGTGTTTTAGTTAAAAATACAATCCTCATTTTGGGTAAAATGTAAATGTAACAACAAAAAATGTAATTTTAAGCAAATCTAAAAATACAAAAAGACAAAAAGTTAATATATCATAAATTTTCAGTGTTTCTATTTCTTAAAAATAGAAAAAAATTAAACCAAACATATTTTTAGAATTTTAATCTTTTAAAAATAAAAATAATTTTAAAAAAATAAAAAACACAAACCTAACACATTCTTAGATTCTCATTTTTTGTGCCACATATGATATTCAATAGTATAACAGCGACCCGCAAGTGTCTCTGACTATTCCACAGTTAGTGGGAACCATATCAGACCAACGATCCCTTGTCCACACTTCGTCTCCTATATAAACATGTTTGGAATTCAGGAAATTGGACTCAAAATGAAATCACGTTGAGTAGCCTTTTACTCCTAGAGAAATTTTGTAGCTATAGAGAGGAAGCCAAAGAGACCTTGATTATCTTTATTATAATAATAATGGACCAGGCGACCACGTTCAACAAATATGCCTTTGCTTGTGCTGCAGTTGCTTCAATGGTATCCATCATATCTGGCTATGGTAATATTGCATTCTCTCTCGCTCCTTTTTCTATTATTTTTATAAATTTTAAGATATTAATTATATTTCTTAATATCATGCGATTAATTTCGATTTTTAGGTTTATGCATATATAAAATAATATTTATTGAAATAGTTCAACTCTTTAATTAAATATTTGATAGTTTAAGAAATTAATATTTTGTTTTTTTTTTTTGGAAAAATGTAAATTATATTAAACCCAAAATGATACAACAATAAACGGGGCATACCCCGCAGTTAGAGAAAATCAAAAGTCTCCCCAATACAAGAAAGTCTATATCAAGATGCTAAAACAAATGTAACAGGTGCGTTTATCTATACATAAGAAACTTAATCTTGCTAATAACCTTTATTACAAAAAATTGATAATCTTTAAAAATCAGCTTGTTCCTAAACAGCCAGATGCAGTAGACTGTAATTGCTATAGCCAGAAAACCTAATTTTCCTTGAACATCTGATGTGGATCTGTCCTTAATTAAAGAGTCAGTAATGTGCGGTGCGGTAAAGAAGTGAAACGCCTGTGGAAAGGAGTCAAATCACACATATGAGTCCAAACTTGGAGAGATTTCCTGCAAGAAAAGAACAAATGAATATTTAACTCAGTTTGAACATAATTATAACTTGTACATACATTTTGTTAGCCAAAATATATTATATACTTACATGAAGACATTTACACATGTTTTTAGTGTTATTTTATAAACAAAATTAGAATTTTATCTCAACAACAATAATAATAAAAGTACTCCGTATTTAAAATCAACACACACCATTGATACAAAGTGAAACTTTAATTCTAATAACAAAAGCATCTAAAAAATTGCGTCTAATTTTTTTTCTTAGTTTCAAATGATTATATTTTATTTTATACAATAAATGATTGGATGCACATGCTTAAAAGTTTTTAACTTTATCTACCCACATGCATGATTTCACCAGACACGGGTGTTATGAGTGGAGCAATGATATTCATCAAGGATGACATTGGAATCAGTGACACCCAACAAGAGGTTCTAGCAGGAATCTTGAACCTATGTGCATTGGGGGGGTCCTTAGCTGCGGGAAGAACCTCCGATTATATTGGTCGTCGCTACACAATCTTGTTGGCCTCACTCCTCTTCATGGTGGGTGCAATTCTCATGGGGTATGGTCCAAACTATGCAATTCTAATGCTTGGAAGATGCATTGGTGGTGTTGGTGTAGGCTTTGCTCTCATGATAGCACCAGTTTACTCAGCAGAGATTTCTTCTGCATCATCAAGGGGTTTTCTAACCTCGTTACCCGAGCTTTGCATCGGCATTGGGATCTTACTTGGGTACATATCAAACTACTTTTTGGGGAAATTGACTTTGAGGCTGGGATGGAGATTAATGCTTGGGGTAGCAGCTTTTCCCTCGCTGGCTTTGGCCTTGGGGATTCTGGGGATGCCAGAGTCCCCAAGGTGGTTGGCAATGCAAGGTCGCCTAGGGGATGCAAAGAAAGTGTTATTGCGAGTTTCCAACACGGAACACGAGGCCAAGCTTCGGTTCAGAGAAATAAAAGTTGCAATGAGGATTAATGATTGTGATGGTGATGACAACAATGTGAAACCTTCTTACAAGTCACAAGGGGAAGGGGTGTGGAAAGAATTGTTGGTGAGGCCCACACCGGAAGTGCGTTGGATGCTAATTGCGGCAGTGGGGATTCACTTCTTTGAGCATGCAACTGGCATTGAGGCTGTGATGTTGTATAGTCCCAGAATCTTCAAGAAAGCTGGTGTCACAAGCAAGGACAAGCTTCTTCTTGCAACGGTTGGTATTGGCCTCACAAAGATCATTTTCTTGGTCATGGCTTTGTTTTTGCTTGACAAAGTTGGTAGAAGGCGTCTTTTACAAATCAGCACTGGGGGAATGGTTTGTGGGCTCACACTTTTGGGGTTTAGTTTGACAATGGTGGATCGTTCTAGTGAAAAGCTCTTGTGGGCTTTGAGCCTTAGTATTGTGGCCATTTATGCTTATGTTGCTTTCTTTAATGTTGGGCTTGGGCCTGTTACTTGGGTTTATGCGTCGGAGATTTTTCCTTTGAAGTTGAGGGCGCAAGGGGCTAGTATAGGAGTTGCGGTGAATAGAACCATGAATGCTGTGGTTTCCATGAGTTTTATTTCGGTCTACAAAGCGATCACTATAGGTGGGAGCTTTTTCATGTTTGCTGGGATATCTATAGTGGCTTGGGTGTTCTTCTACTTTTTCCTTCCTGAAACCAAAGGTGTGCCCTTGGAAGAGATGGAGATGGTTTTCAGCAAAAAATACAGTGGGAAAAATGTAGCGATAGAAACTGGTCCATGATTGAGAAAGTGTAGTGTGTTATATAGTGAGAAAGAGCACTTCAGAGAATAGGTGTGATTATGTAGCATTGTGGGCTACATGTTTTAAAATTCAACACGCTAGACTTTATATATTGTTCAACCAAGATCCATGAGCGTCACATCATTTTCTTCGCATGGTTAAGTAAAAAATTAACAACATGAATGTACATAAAAAACATGAAAGTCCATGTGTACAATGCTTCCTAGAGTAGACAGCTTAGTTAGCCCTTGGAAGTCCATTGTTTAAAAATTGGTTATTGTACTTAATGGTTGTGTCACGCTGATAAGTTTTACTATTTCAAGTAACAAATCATCAATTTTTGAATCATAGACTTAATACCAAAATCAACATTGATCAAGTACTATTGGTTTATTTTGGTTTAGACTAAAGAACACGCAAATTATGAGTTCCCCTAAAATTTCAACCTAGTTCAAATCATTATATTTCCTGTATTTTTTTAGTTTAATATATATCCACATGAAAAATTATAATTATTATTTTTATTTAATAATAGTTTCTTAATATATAAAAATTTAATTAAAAATTATACATATAATAATTAATACTATATAAAAAAATAATATATTTATCCAGGTGATAAAACTTTTTTTTATAATGATTAATAAATAATGCTCCTTTTATTCCTTTTTAATTGTTATATTTTTGTAATTTTTTATTTTATTCATTTATAGCTTGAAAAGTTTTAAACACATTAATTACATTTTTATTAATTATTTTTACTCTTCTCCTAATCTATAATTAATTTATACACGTATTAATGATAGAGAAAAAAATCTCAACTATTTTATTATAATAAAAAAAATATTTGTATTACTATTTTCATCAATATAACAATTTTAAAAGACAGATGGAAGAAAAGGAGGAGAGTAATTAATTAATTGATTTTAAGGAGATCTGTAAACAACTATGTAAGGTGGAAAGTGGAAAGGCTTATATAGCACGAAAACGGTGTCGTCTCTGTGTCGGTCGCCTGCGGTTTGGATGCCAGTGAAATCATTGGTCACGAATACCCCACAAAACACACAGGTCAAAATAACTTCATAGACTATCCCTCACCTTCTCCGTTGAACCCTTGAAAAACACACTCCACTCCGATGAAGCCCACGCACAATCAGATAGAAAAAAGATAATCAAAATTTTACTTCCAAACCCAACCAAATCAAAGAAATGAAGGATAAGGAGACATTCCCTATTGCGAAAAAGGAAGCCTCTGATTCAGGTTTATTCGGAAGAGGAAGCTACAAATTCTGGGCACTAGCTGCCATGCTGCTCTTGGCATTCTGGTCCATGTTCACCGGCACAGTCTCTCTCCGCTGGTCCGGCACCCTCAACACTTTCTCCCACGCGTCCCTTCACGACCACCTCGACGTCCTCGTAAGTTTACATACTTTTTGGGTTATGTCCCTCACTTATATACTTTTATTTGTTCGTATCACTGGTTGACGTGAGATCTTTAAGTTGTTCAGGAAATCGAGGAGCGGGAGAAGCTGGTGAGGCACATGTGGGACGTGTACACGAATAACCGTAGGATCAGGTTGCCGCGGTTCTGGGAAAAGGCCTTCGAGGCTGCCTACGAGGATTTGACCAGCGACGCCGCCGATGTTAGAGACGTTGCCGTCGCCGAGATCGTTAACATGTCTCTGCGCTCCTTGGATCTCCAATTGCCTCCTGTTTGTTACTTCTCCTCCTTGTTAAAATTCCCACTTTACTGTACAATTCTAATATTAGATTGGATTTATCTGTCTTTCTTGTACGGTAAGACTTGGTTTGAGTTCAAATAGGTGTGCACCGACACCAATCGAAAATCATCTTAGTCATAACTTACAAGGAAGTTATGTTACATTGTACCAATAGTTTAACATAACTTCATCGTGTGATCACAAACTGATCATATATTAGAGTATGTTTGTTGAGTTTTATAATAACTTTTTTGAAAATATGATTTCTGAATGTGTGTAAAAACAGAGTGATGCCCGTTAAACTCTTGTTATCTTCTAAGGTTTATGTGAGAATAGTTTACTCGCATTTAGGAAATTTTGTTGAATGATCATTATGAATCCTTTTGAAGAACCTTTCTTCAGTTAGATGTTTTGCAATTTGAAGCACTGTATTCTATTAGCGGAAGTAAGTTTTGAGGCTCTTTTTTAAAAAACTTTTTGTCTTGACTACACATTTTTTTCCTTGTCTTGCAAAGATTCAATTTTGATCTGATTTGTTCCATTTTCAAGTATCTTCCCCTCTTGGTTTTCCAAAGATGCTAATTGAATGACCCCATGTGGCCCTGCTGTTTTAACAAAGATATTGCTATGTTTGCAAAATTGGCTGCTGCAGCAATATGTCTGCTAATGGGTTTGAAAAAGTCGAGCATGACATTGTTGAAACTTGAAATTGGAACTAGGAGGCAAATGTGTAGGCCTTCCCTTTCTACTCTGTCTTGATGCCCTAGCCTTTCCCACTCATACAAGGATTGAATCCCATTTGGTATAGCAGTAAGAAGTAAAAATTGGATAGTGTGGATTGTTGAATAGGGTTATACAATCAAGATAGTGTAGAAATTGTGTGTGGTTAGGAGGTCAGACTGTTTGGAAAAAAAATTGAAAAGAGAAAGGATATTGATAATTGTTGAGATTGAGCAGCTAATTACTAAATTGGCGTTGCAGAACAAGATTTTTGTCATTTTATATTATTACTGGTTGAAGTTGAAGGGGATCCTTGGTGCAACAGTTGGAGTTACTTACCATGTGACTAGGAAGGTCACAGGTTCTGAGTCGAGGGATTAACCTCTTGAAAATGCCAAGGTTGCCTACAATATACTCGTAGTGGTAGGAGCTTTATAGCACTTGATTCAGTTGCCCCCTTTTTTTTTTCTATTATTGCTGGTTAATTTAGGTAGTGTGATCATAAGGACTCTCAAGGGTAAAAAGAAAAAACTCTCAAGGGTGAAAGTGTTTACAGAAAACAGACAGTAAATTATAATTGTAAAGTAGGGTAGCCTGCATAATCTGGGTGATAAAAAACTTCGTACCCCATTGCCCAGAGGCTCTTCGCTATGCGAAGATATGGGGGAGGGATATTGTACGCAGTCTTACCCTTGCATATGCAAAGAGGCTGTTTCCGGATTCGAACCCATGACCAACAAGTCACCAAGGCACAACTTTACCGCTGCACCAGGGTAGCCTGCATAATCTGGGTGATATTGTAATGTAAATTAGCTGTCCTTCCTTGTCTGAATTTGTTGAGGACATTCATCATTAGAGTATTATTTCACATTTTTCTATCAGATAGTTAGTTTTAGGTCTGAACTTATTTGTATGCACAACATGGGGATCATAGATACACGAAAGTCTGGGTATGGCTTATAAATTAGAATTAAATCCACTTGTAAGTATTAATGTTCTTGGTAAGTTGGTTTAGTGTTTTTCTTTCTTTGTTTACATTTTTCGGGGTGGTAAGGAAAGGTACATTATTTGATTTAGTAGATTTCTGGGCTTGTTTCTGTATCATGATTTTCTGAAGGGTATGATGAAAACAATATTTTGTTATGGTTAGAAATGTTTTATATTTCTTTAACAAAATTGCGAAAGCAGGAAAAGAATGTAAATAACATAGCATTTTAGTAATCGTTAGTAAAATATGTATCAACTGAAACATAAATTTGTTATCTATTTAAGCTTTCAAGCCAGATAGTTTCTGAGCTTCTAATGCGTGTACTGTGGTATTCTGACTGCCTTATTTACTATTTCAGAGAGCACGGAAACTTAGTAAGAATCTCAAGGAAGTTGAGAAAGGCAAAGGAGCAACCTCCGAACGTGCTTAGAGATTAGAATGTGGAGCAACCAAAAGGTCTGATTTACTTCAAAAGGAAAAGGGTCATGTTACCAAAAGTTGAGAAAGGCGAAGTCATACTCGGATTTTCATGCCTTCATAAATTGGGAAATTATGTATTTTAGTAGGTTGTGATTCTTTCAAATTTTGCAGTCAATTTCATAATCATCACAATGTGAGTGCTAGTAAATTAGAGCTTGAAAGATAGGGGTGGGTAAACGGATTCAGGTCCATGGACTGATCCACGGGGCCTGTAGTCCGCGCGGGTAACGGACCAATTTTTTTAAACGGTCCATGGTTATGTCATATTTTTGGGCCGTCCGCTCAACTTGTGAACTATGCGGGTTTGGCTCGTGGGTTGTCCGCATTTGAATTTTATTACTTCAAATATGAAATCATTTGTTGTTGAAGATGTTTAAGTTTCATATTTTAGATTTATTGCTTGTATTTTGTTTTGTTAAGATATTGTTTATTTTATTGATGTAATTGACTAATTGTTAAGATTTTATTTACATTTGTATTGAATTTAATTTGATTGTGTTGTATTTTTACTAAAATTGAAATTCTTTTAAAATTAGGCCCACGGACCGGTTCATTTGACCCGCGTCACAAATCAATTTATTTGGTCCGTGTAAGAATACGGGGCGGATTGACTCAGTTCATTGCTAATGCAAACTTATACAGTGGACTAGGTCGCTTACCTACCCCTAAGGAAAGATCCACTTAAGTATATTTCAGTTTTAGTTTCATAAATATCCTCGTAAAAGCAAGTAAATAAGGTTGGGTGGGTTCCTATTTAGGTAATACATTTTAAATTTTAATCTCACAAATCCAACTTGTTGACATATTATTAAAATTATTATTTATGTGCATATATATATATATAAAATTAAAATTATTATTTATGTGCGTATATATATATATATATATATATATATATATATATAATTAAATGCAATTGATAACATATTCAGACTTCCTATATGCTTGGACGAAGCCAAGTGCCAAACTCTATTTGTTAATATACATAGGATATCAAATCTCAATATCCTAAAATTTAAATTGTTCATTTTTGCTTTCCATTGTGGTTTTGTAAATAACGAGAATCATATCAATGTCAATTTGTCAGAGTAATTAGTTGCAAAATAAAAAATTTATGATTATTTTTATCTCTTATTTCAAATTCATTTTTAGAAAATTTAAAATTAATTCAAATGATCCGACCTTATTCCGAATTATAACAACTAAAAAATCAATTTTAAAATTAAAAAGCTAAATCCAAACGTATTCCAAATTAAAATATATTTAAACCTTTATTAAATATATAATTCTCTTTCCATAGTTAGTGCAATAATATTTACTCATAGTTTTAGACCTTTTTTTTTAATAAAATGTAGTACTAACAATATATATTTTTCCTTAAATTTAATCTACTATGCAATTGGGAATTGGAATTTGGAAAGTCATAAATTATTTCGTGGATATCCGGTTCAAGCAGTTCAAACTCCGCATGGCGTGGCATTTCGGTAAATCCCGTCCCAAAAGAGATGCAAATATCAATCCTTTTTCCGATATTTACATAATCCATGACGTGTTCGAAAATGGCCAGTCCAATACGCGCTTCACCGTTCTCGAAAACTAACACAGAAACCCCCAATCTCATCCGTCCATTCCCTCCACGTCACCGATCCCCGTCGCTCCCAATCCAACGGTCCCATTCGCTACAGGACAAAACTCCCCGAACCACAAAGGCTCAGCCCACCTGAACCCTAGGTCAGACCCAAACCTCGAGCCCGTTTGCCCAGTCACAAAGAGGTTTATCCCCCCATTCTCCTTGTTGAGAGAGAAATTATAAAAGAAAACTTTAGAGAGAGAAACTCAAACCTAAAAAACTCTCCAAAAACCATCATCACCGCAACTCGGGATTTCTGTTTTTTATTCAATCCAATTCCGAAACAAAAAACACGTTTGGTGTGTTGTGTATGTTCGCTCGCACCGGGTTAACGGAGCCGATACTTAAGAAGCGTTGGCCTTTAAGACGGTGTCGTTTTGCATGAGACATAGGATATCGTATTTGATGGACGAGATCTGGGAGAGGGCTGTGGAAACGGCGTTGGACGGCGAGAAAGACCACGCGGCCGCGCGGACGCTAACCCTAGACGGCGCCGTTAAGTGCGTCCAGGGGCGGTTACCCCCGCCTAGCCTTCTGGAGCGGTTCCAGAACCTGCAGCACCTCTCAATAGCAAACGTCGGCGTTTCGTCGCTGGAGCAGTTTCCCCGGCTGAGGAACCTGCAGAAGCTGAACCTCTCCGACAACCGGATCGCCTCCGGGCTCGAATTTCTCGTGCAGGCCGGGCTCGATTCGCTTCGCGACCTCGATTTGTCGAACAATCGGATTCAGTACATTGAGGATCTCGCGCCGCTCGCGCAGTTGAAGCTGGTGTCGCTGGATCTGTACGAGTGCCCCGTGACGCGCGTGAAGGACTATCGATCTAGGGTTTTCGGGTTGATCAAGTCGTTGAAGTACTTGGACAAGATGGACGCGGAGGAGAACGAGAGGCCCGAGAGTGACGACGAGGAGGAGGATGAGGAGGAGGAGGAGGAAGAGGATGACCCTGGGAGCGGCGAGATTGACGGCGGTGAGGAGGATCGGCCCTTTGGGATTAACAATGGGCACAGTGAGGGTGCTGATGGCGTTGTCGATGCTGATGATGAGGAGGAGAGTGACGCGGATGAGGAGGAGACGGAGTCGTCGAGGCGGATGGTTGTTAATGGAGAGGGCCATCGGGAGAATGGTCTTGGGGTTGCGCCAGTGGAGGGGGACGATGTTGAGGAGGAAGATGATGAGGATGATTCTGGTGAGGAGATTGATGAGGAGGAGGGGGATGATGATGATGTGGTGGAGGTTCATGAGATTGAGGATAGTGATGATGAGGATGGAGTGGAGGAGTATGATGAGGACGATGATGATGAGGACGACGATGAGGAAGAAGAGGTGGATAACGACGAGGGTGATTTTGTGGAGCCTGAGAGAACCGGGAGGTTGACGAGTACTGAGGGTGAGATTGATGGGCATGAGCAGGGGGAAGAGGATGGGGATGAGGATGATAATGGGGAGACTGGGGAGGATGAGATTGGGGTTGAAGATGATGGAGACTTTGAAGATGACGATGAAGTGAGATAACCCTTTTGACTTGTGATTTTTGTTTAATGCATGCTTATTTACTTGTGTATTTTTTGTGCTAATAGTTTCTGTTTGGTGTGATGTTTTGTTGTTGTCAGATTGCTCTAGAGGAGATCCGGTTTTGGTTGCTCTTCATATTCATGAAATTTTGTTGACTGATGCTTCTTGTTAAATAGATTTGAACTTTTGTTGGTTTGATTTATTTTATTTGCATCATATGTTACTTGTGTGTGGTATTTAGACGACTTGTGTCCTGTATGTTTTGTATTTAAAATTAATAGTCTTGATTTTTTGCTTGCCCTTTTTGCATGGATGGGCTTTGTGATATTTTGTGTTCTGCACCCAGCCAGTGATAACTATCAGTGATTTTGAATATTCTAATTCAACTATTTGTCACTATCTTATCTGAGGAACAGTTTGCATGTTATTGTGTGCTGCTGTTTTGATATCCTGTAATTGTTGTCTCTTAAATGGAACTTATGAAGCATTTTGTCTAACTGCCAGTGCCTTTTTCATCATTGAAGTATTTATCTAATGCAGGAATTGAGATGAAAATGAATTCTTTTGCAGATACCAGGAACAGCATAGCAGTATAAGCTGCAATTTTGGTTTTGGATGCTAATAAATTATTTTGATATTCTTAATGATGGGTGTTAATAAGTTAGTTTTATATTTTTTATTTTTCTGTAAGAAAGCTTCAGAATTTGTTTTTTTTTTTTTTGCAGATCCTTTGTATATTCGTTGAAATTCCTCTTTTTGATTGTAGGAAATCTGTTGTGTTTTCTTTAGTATTCTTATTCTCTTCAATGACATGTGGCAGTCCCAATTTTTTTGAATGTTGATTTTGATAACTTCAGGATTGTAATGCCCATCCTTTTTTTATGGGTCTTAATATGTTTTGTTGTAATATGTTTGTTGTCTTCCAAAGTTATTTTTTTAGGTTAGGATTTTGATGTTCTACGATGGGGACATGGATCATTTGCTTGATTAGTGTTTCGTGAGATTTTGTTGTTCCATGTGCTGCTTCTGCTCTGATGCTTTTGTAAGCTTATTTTGGTTGTAAACCAAGATGCTAAATAATAATATATTGTCATGGTCTGGTTATTTTTGTGCTATGATACTCTAGACAGGAGTCCGGAATGATAATCATTTTAGTTTTTGATTTTTCCCTGCTTTGTTTTTTTTTTGTCCTAAACTGTGATAATACCTGGATTTTGCAATAAAACTTTGATTTGGCTGGTAATGAAATTTTAAGTATAGAACATAGAATGTATCCATGTTCTCTGTGATGACTTTGAGTTGGTTTTCTAAAACATAAGAAATAAGAAATTACCCTTGGTTATTTGGTTAAGCTTGTTATAAATATCATGAAAATTTCTTTTCACTGTTGTTTTATTTTCTGCTGTTTTTCCTGATTGTCGAGTTTGTCTCAGCTTTTTAATGAAATTATAGAATTTTTGCTGTAATCACAGGAAGAAGACTATGGTGCTGGGTATCTTGTTCAGCCAGTTGGACAGTCTGATGCTGTCAATGCTGCAGTTGCTGATGTAGATGGTGGAAATGATGATGGTGAAGAGAAGGATGAAGTTGATGACGACGATGAGGATGATGTTCAGGTGTTGCCTCCTCCTGAATCTTCCCACCTTAAGAGGAAGAGGGATGATGATGAAGAGGACGAGGACAGTGACAATGATGATGATGAAGATGTGGTAGCATTCACGAAGTCACCCAAGAAGCATCATTGACGACGTGTTCTAATATATCATGTTGTTGTTCTGTTTCAGGCTTCCATGTGTTGGAAGCAGGGAAACCTCCTCAGTTTAGATAGAAGAACGATGGTTAGTTTTTAGGAATTTAGCTCTCTCATGAACAGAGGACATATTAGGGAAAAAAAAGAATTGTATGTTGGGTGGAAATATGTTTAGTTCAAAAAGTCGTTAGTGTTTTTTCCCTCTTGCCTTTCACATATAGCCGTTACTCTATTAAAATATTCAAATGGCAGTTATCAGAGGTTTACCGCTCAGTCATGTGCTCGATGTTGGTCTGGTGTTGGCTTGTAAAGGAACTGGTGTCTGGAGGGAAAGGGTGGGAACCTTTTCAAAATTTTTTTCTTTTAAAAAATCCTCTAGTTTATTGGAGTACTTTTTTGGTGGGAGAAAAAAGGAAAAGCTTGTAAAAACACTTGTAGATAGTTTTCTTATGATGAAAATGATTTCAATCGATCAACTTTGGTGCCTATTGTAATGTGACGTGGCTAGTTCATAAATTATTGCCTCTTGTTACGTGGAATTGTTCAGTTTCTGCCTCACATTTATAATTTTGATAACAATGTGCAAAACTTGGTCCCGTGTGGGAGTAGTCAACTGCCGTGTAATGGGGCCCTCGGTTGCAAATAGACAGTGAGATGAATCGAATGCCATTAAATTTAATTTTCACATTTTTGGGTTGTGTAACTTGAATTGAATGAATTTTTTAATTATATAAAATAATAAAATGGCTAATTTAGCCAGTAGGTCAGGCTAGCCTGTTTTTCATCCTTTGTCAGGCCGAGTCATCCCATTTGACAACTCTAGAATAATTTATAGAGATTCAGAGAAGCTGAGAAAAAGAAGAAAAAAATCATTCATTTTCTATCTACATTAAAAGCATATTTTTATAATAATTAAGAGGTTTTGGTCCTTTGTGTAAAAAAAAGAGGTTTTGGTCCACGGAAAAATTTAAGTTTAAGAGTATCACAAGTGAATCATCAAAATAAAATTAACAATTCTTAGTTATAAATTTTAGCAAGGAAAATTCTTATCCGTTTCTATTTACAAAGACAAATACATATAAGATTTTAAAGTATTATAACAAATTTAATGTAATAAATAATGATTGCAGTTATAATTTAGATCTAGTAGATAAATTCTTAGTCAATCATTTAATTCATTGTTTGATATTATTTGATAGATATCAAACGGAAAATATTTTTTGATAGATATTAACTAAATTCTTAAACAATTTAGATCTAGTAGATAAATGAAGAACTTCCTAAATTAAATATCGAAATGTGTTTCGAGTTATAATGTAATTTCTATGACCAATAACGAAAAATGTAATAAGTAAATCTTTTATAAAGGCAAATTAATAAGAATGATTTAAATTGCTTGTTTTTGAGCAAATGCTAAAATAAAATCCTGAAGAATTGACATTTTTTTCCAATTGATTTTTAACTTTTCAAACAAAGAATAAAAATGGTAATTAGCTCAAGTTACGCTGCTGCGTTATCTCATTTTAATATGTCCAACATGAAAACATCAACAAATTTCTTTGAGGTCATGTGGTGCGAATCAAAACTACACGGAGTCATTAGAGTGAATAGTGAATACAATAAAAAAAATATGATAAAATAATAGAAAGAAGATGGAATTGAAATGAAATGGAAGAGAATATATATATATATATATATATATATATATATATATATAATAAACCATAAAATTGAGAGCAAATATATAATACTGGTCAAGGGAACAATGACAAGTGACAACTACATGATGGATAGATTAGGAATTCGAAAATTTGAGTAGTGGGTAAAGACTAACAAAAACATTGAAAAATATAGAGTTAATATAAAAAATGCATTACCTTATATGGGCACTGGGAAATTAGCAAAACCTCAGGTTGAATAGTATTTTTGTTCATTAACCACTCATTTTTTCTTCAAGTTAATAATGTTCATAACTATATGATATGATATGATATGATAATAGGTAAAATAATTTTCCATTAATGTTTATTTATCTAAACAACATATCTAAAATAAGTAGCGAAGTTTTATGTAAAAAAAAAAAATTAGTGATTAAAATGTTATAAAGCATTCATATATAAATGAATATATTTCAAGGTTAGAGGCTATTTCTGGTTAATATTTGTTCTGTTAAATGAGTCCTCAAAGCAGAAAATGGTTGTTGATGATCAAATAAACACCAACCAGAAAAATGGTATAGTCTATAAATGACTTAAACTAAGTAAAAGGTGGCAGAAGCCCTCCTTTGTAGGAGGTGCATTGAGAGGATTCCTAGGAACGGTTGGTTCCTTTTGTATTACAATATTTCTTTTCCTATGCAATAATTTCTTCCCTTTCCTTTTTTCGAGAATTCTTCTTGGCCTCCTTCCAGGTAATAGTTTATTTTTTCTGCAAAACTGTGCTTCCCAAATCCCACAATCTAGTTGTAAATCAGAAACTTAAGTTTTTAACGGTATGAAGAATAACATTGTGATTCATGTAGTCGATATCACTTAATACAAATAAGGTTATATTTGAAATTTCATTGTAAAATTACGTTTGAAGTAAAAATAATTTTACTAACAGATTATATCTCTTGTTTTTGTGTTCATTTTATTTTTATTAGTTGAATTTAGCATTGGAATGCACCCCACAACATTTAAAATTACAAATCAAATATCTACTTTGTTGTTGATTTTTTATTTATATTATTGGCAGGATTCAACCATTGTGAGAAGAAAGAGGTAGGGGAAAAAACTGGTGTTCCGGCGACATTGCTGTGGTTTTCAACGTATAAACCATTTCGCCGGAACCCAGAGAAATTAACAATGTCTTCCCCTCATAACTCTGCTCCTCATAATTCCTCACCCGATAACTCCACCCCTGATGATGCCACTCCCAATAACTCCATTCCTGATAATTCCACACCCGATAACTCCATTCCCGATAATTCCACACCCGATAACTCCACATCCAATAAATCCGCTCCCCATAACTCCACACCTGATAACGCCACTCCCGATAATTCCACACCCAATAATTCCAATAAATCACACAAAAGTTCCTCGGTGTCCCCTCCTTCGATGGAGGGACAAAGTACTCCAACATCAGGAAAAGATTCATCAAACAAATCATTATCAAATGAGAAATCATTGGGTTCAAACAATGATAGTAGCAATAAAGTAGCAATGGGAGCTGGGATTGGAGTAGGGTTCATTCTTCTTGTGCTAGTCATTGTGTGTTTCATTTGGAGTTGTAGGAAGAAGAAGCGAAAACAAAAGTATTATTATCCAAACCCTTCTCACGGGAAAGGTGACAATTGTCTAAAACATTAATTTTAACAAGGCTCTTTATTAACTACCACTATTAATATATTGATTAAAGAACTAAAATGAGAAAAATATTTGTTGTAAAAATTACAAAAAAGTGTAAAAAAAATTATGAACAACATAATCTTATACATTTAAATTTATTTTTTCTCATCTTAGTTCTTTAACCAATCAATACATTATGAGTCCCGATTAACATTTCCCTTTTTAATAATTCTATTTATCTATTGGAAACATATGAGCATTGACAACCTAGACAGTTAGAGGAGTCAATTTTTCTCAATAACTATACATATAGATGATGAAAAGAAATGTTTGTGTAAGCTTAATATATAGAGGTTGAATATATTACACTAATTATTTATAAAAAAATATATTAGTAATATATTTTTAACATTTAATTTCTTTGAATATATTGTTTATTATTAATTGAAATTTATTAAAAAATTATAATTTTTTAAGGGTCATTTTTTATTTCTTTCATATAATTTGATAATTTTAATTAATAATAAAATTTGTGTTAAAAAAGTGTAGAGAGTGTCTCATTAGAACTCTTCTTAGTTATATTTAATGAATAACTAACAAATATAAAAGCTATAGTATAGCACACGAAAATTATAATGCTCATCATATATATATATTGACATCATACACTCTTACATGATATGATATTGCGAATGATTGTTTTGTCATTAATTAAAAAAATGGTTTTGGAAGAACTTAGAATAATGAACTTTGATAGTAAATCCTTAAACTTGTTTGTATTTGGGAGCAAGAACTTTCTTTTATTAACACTATGTAGTATTGTTTCAAATAATTTTGGATTTCCCCCCCCCCCCCCCCCCCTTTAGCTAAAATAATTAACAGTCTACAAAATAATTTTGCACAGCGAGTAACTATTACAACAGTGGGCAACACCCTCTCCCTAGTTGGCAAGCAGGTAATTCAGGTCCTCATGGGGGTGACCATGTTATGAGGATACAACAACAACAAATGGGAATGGGAATGGGAATGGGAGGAATGGGTCCTCATAGTGGTGGATGGGGTGCACCACCACCACATATGATGAATAGTGGTGAAATGATGAGCTCAAATTACTCATTGGGAATGAGTTCTTCCTCACCAGGCCTTTCTCTTGCGCTCAATGCCAATGGTGGTACATTCACTTATGAGGAACTAGCAGCTGCCACCAAAGGATTTGCCAATGAGAACATCATAGGACAAGGTGGCTTTGGTTATGTCCATAAGGGGATTTTGCCTAATGGAAAGGAAGTGGCTGTTAAGAGTCTTAAAGCGGGTAGTGGCCAAGGAGAGCGCGAGTTCCAAGCTGAGATCGACATCATTAGCCGTGTTCATCATCGACATCTTGTGTCACTTGTTGGATATTGCATTTGTGGAGGGCAAAGAATGTTGGTCTATGAATTTGTTCCCAATTCGACTTTGGAACATCACCTTCATGGTAAGTATATTGCTTATCATATATATGGTTTTCATTTTGATGTACTATTTATTTATGTTAAGCTCAACTTAAGAGAAAAACAATTAAAGTTTAAGTTTTAGACTCACCCACAACAAAGACTTGTTATTAGTTTTTATAAAACAAAAAATATCATATATATTAAAAAAAATTAAAATTTACTTTAGGCCTTACTTTCATTAAATCGGTCTGGTTTATGTTTATATATGTAAAGTGTAGATTAAGTATAGAAAACAACTTATGGACACACAAACTTATGAAATCCGATAACTTGTAGAACATAGTTTTCTAACATTTTTTGTTGTGATTGTTTCCAATAATAAGTAGTAATGGCTAATGTATTTGATGGTCATATGCAGGAAAGGGCATGCCTACGATGGATTGGCCTACTAGAATGAAAATTGCACTTGGATCCGCTAAAGGACTTGCCTACCTTCATGAAGATTGTAAGTCAGATTTTTCCTACATATTTTACTTCTCTTTTTATTTTATTTTATTTTTCTTTCAAGATCTTACTCATTTTTTGCTTTATTTACAAATGAACTCAGGTAGCCCTCGCATTATCCACCGTGATATTAAAGCTTCTAATGTCCTTCTCGATCAAAGCTTCGAAGCAAAGGTTTTACATATCGACAATTTTTCATGCAGTCTATATATATTTACTTTAAATATATATCACACATATAAACATATTACCAATATTTTGTTGATGAAGCTCATTGATTATGCCAATTGTGCATCTTAACCAGGTCTCTGATTTTGGATTGGCTAAGTTGACCAATGATACTAATACACATGTCTCAACTCGTGTCATGGGAACATTCGGGTAATTTCGGCACCCCATGGTTTAATACTTCTAGAAACTATAAAGAAAGTGATAAAAATGGGGATTAATAGTTTAATTTTGCATGTTGAAACAGGTATCTGGCCCCAGAATACGCATCAAGTGGAAAATTGACAGAGAAATCTGATGTTTTCTCATTTGGGGTCATGCTATTAGAACTCATAACTGGAAAACGACCTGTAGATTTGACAAATGCCATGGAGGACAGTTTGGTGGATTGGGTTAGTATTATAGCTACACTTACTTTTCTATTAACAGTTAAACATTACCAAGAAAACAAAAAAAAAAATATAGATTTCTATTTTTTTTTCTCTCCTCTCATTGGAAAGATTTCAAATATATAGAGGTTTGAAGTGTACCAGTCGTCCAACGTATATATGTTTGTTTGATTTACGGTTGGAAGCTCCAAATATCCGTTGAATAAAAAATTACGAATTCTTATTTTTCACAAAATATATTTGAAAATATGTGTCATTTAACCTAAGGTTAAACCAAATACATTCATATTTTGATTTTCAAGTTCGTTCATTGTCTAACAACTATTTTTTTTTTTCAATTTAAAAATTATTATGAAATTCTGTTCGAGCAGGCTCGACCACTCCTGAATAAAGGGTTGGAGGATGGAAACTTTGGAGAGTTAGTGGATCCATTTTTGGAAGGCAAATACAATCCCCAAGAAATGACAAGAATGGCAGCCTGTGCTGCTGGAAGCATTCGTCATTCTGCCAGGAAACGTTCAAAGATGAGTCAGGTATATACATGTGATGCATATACCTAGAGACCATGCTAATTCCTGGCATCAGGTCGATCCAACATATTTTTAGGCCTAAAACAAACTCTGAGATGACACCTTTTTAAAACTTAATAGATGTAATAGAAAAATTAGAAGCCATATTAAAAAAGGTAATTTTTCCTTTAAGAGGATTTGAACCTCATTTATCAAGGAAAAAAATACAACTTATTAGTCATCACTACACTAGATCAAGTAATAATAAAAACTATAAAAATACTAATAAAATTTTTTTTAAGGGACTTAAAGCAAAGGCTTGAGTTACCTTATTGGGCAGACCCTATTACCATATATGTTTGGCATTTTATATATTTGGAAATTCAATGACAAACTCTTAGTGAAATCACAATTTTGTAGGACATGCATGCATAATTGCACATTTTTTAATTATATGGTGATGTTAACGTATGACTTAATTGTGGGCAGATTGTAAGAGCACTGGAAGGAGAAGCCTCATTGGATGAATTGAAAGATGGAATGAAGCTTAAGGGGAGTGGGAATGGGAATAGCAGTGCTCCCACTTCTTCATCTGGGAGCTCAGAATATGATACAATGCAATATAATGCTGATATGATAAAGTTTAGACAGGCAATAATGTCAAGCCAAGAATTTAACGACAGCAGTGAGCTTTCCAGTAAGGAGATGGGTTATCATTAGAAATCCTAAGCCCAGGTTGTACAACAACTTCAGATTGCTAAATCAAAATCGGACAATATCTCAACTAGCTTTGGATGACCCTTATGACATAATTAAGTCACAACCTTTTTGCTAATTTCAAACATGTGCTGGGAAGGTAAAATAAAAAATATAAGCAATCTTACCAATGGGGTTATTGTTTTTATCTATTTCATTGGAATATATGGGAAGAGAGATTAGAAAATCGAGAATGAATGATTTGGTTTTGTGACCCTATTGGTGTGTTTGAGATGGACGTTACAAGGTGCTAATCAATGTAACATTTTTTTAATTGTTGATTTATGCTGTGACAAGGATTATGTAATTTGGCACTATATGCATTTTTTTAGAGATTGACATAAATGTAAAGTACATTTAGGTTTAACTAGCAAGACACTTGGGCTGCCCCACAAGTTAGTTGGTGGTTATACATGTAATTAATTGGTTCTTTAAAAATGACAAGAATTAGTCAACATTACTTATGTTATTCATAATTTTCTGTTGTAGTTGCACATTTTGTTACTTGTGAATTTAATTATATAATTTAAATGCGCATAATTTGTAATGATTAAAATAAATAAATAAATTACAAGACGAAAAACAAAAAAAAAAGAAGTTAAATTGAAAGGATTAAAAATATAATTTAAGTCTCCTTTAAAAAAAAGTATTTAAACCTTAAAATTATTTCTTGGAGGCTAGAACTTGTCCTCCACTTTGATGCATGCTTCGATTGTGAACTCCATAGGAAGTTGTTAACCTTGATTGTTCTGTTTCCTTTAATTGTATTAGCAGAGATGCTAATAAGGTTGAGGATTGGTTATTTGGGATGTTCTGTCTCTTCATCTAACTGTCCTTCTTATGAGGGATTAATTTGTCCACTGAATAAAAAAAATGTTGTTATACATGTACACTTGGTTTTTAATTCGAATGAAAATATGAAATTAAGATGAATTTATTTCAAAATATATTTAAGTTATTCTTTTCAACAACAATATCCAAATCAAATAATGTTTTTAAATGCCACATAAATATATATTAATAATAGTTTAGTAATTATTTTTTTTATCCATAATAATTGAACATAGTGTCAGAAAAATTCATAATAACTTGTGTACTTTACTCAATCAACAACGAGTTAAATTTTAGACATATTAATTTAATAAATTGTTAACACCATATATAATTTTATTATGTTTTAGTTCTTTCGTTAAGGAAATATTATTTTACTCAATAAAATGATTCAACTTCTTTTACAAACTGAAATGACATAAATGAAAAGCTACTTAAAAAAACAATGAACTAGTACAATTAAAAAATTAAAACTTCAAAAAAAGACCTTTCAAATTATTTTTCATTAGAAGAGATTTTATACGACATATAAATTAATAAATAAATATAAATAGATAGATAAATAATCTAATTTTTTTAATGGTGACAACCTAATTATAAAAAAAAATATCATTTTAACATTGATATATTATATAAAAATAAAAAGTATTTATTTATCACTCACTCAATCAACAAGTAAAACTATCGATTTGATAATTATACTATAAAACATTATTCTCCTAAACAATCTTTAAATTAAGAAAAAATACTTAAATGATCTTAAGCATATTAAAAATGTATGGTAAACATAATTTTTTTCTAATCATAATATTAATACAAAATTATCTCGATAAAAACATTCACAAAATAAATATTTTTCTTTCAATATAATTTACTTAATACCAAATATCAATTTAGATCTTAAATATTTAAAAATTCTTTAATAGAATCCTTAATTTTCTTTGTCTAGATCATAAGTACTATTTTTTATCAAAAGTGACACTCAAACTTGAAATCATTGAGCTAAAATGATTTTTTTGCCAATTAATCCACGACATATAAATTAAGAGGCTCGATTAATTGAAATTCAGCACTTCAAAAATTATTTAAACAATTTTGTTACTCTAAAATGAGGGAAGGTATTATAGTTTGAATCTTTTTTTTTTTAACCCATTACATTTGTGTAATCTTGGTCAGTGAATGTTGATGGTCATCCTGAGTGAAATATTTTTTCTTTAAATCGAAATGTTATTCATAGGACTGATAGCAGGGATGCTTCGCTTCTTCGCTTCTTCGCCATGGGAGAAGACTTCAACAATAACGATCCTCTCATCCGCAACCAAAACGCCGCCGTTCAGGCTCGCGCCAAGGACCAGAACCGCGCCAACGCCCTTCAGCTCAAGCTGGTTCCTCTCTCTTTCAATTAATCATCCACTTCCAATACATTTTTGCTTTATTCACCATAGCTATGGTTTATCGCGTGAAACCCTAGACATTGCTAGTGGTAGTGATTCTTTGTTTTTGTGATGATGCAGATTGGACAGAGTCACCCTACTGGTCTCACAGCGAATTTGTTGAGGCTCTTTGAGCCTAGGCCTGCCTTGGACTATAAGCCTCCTCCGGAGAAAAGAAATGCCCATCGCTAATAGGTTAAACCTTTTTGTATTAGTTTTATGTTTTTATTGTCACTGATTATTGATTACTACTACTGATTAATGATGATAAACATTTCCAAACATAAATTACTTCACTTCAATGACCTGTTTAAGCAAATTCTATTCTACGAATTTGAGATAATCCAAAATTATGTTTGCAAAAGCTCATCCAAACCTAATTGTCCTTGCATGCCTGCTCTTTCATATGGTTCTTATTCACTCTAAGATATTATTGTGTAAGTTTTCTGTGGTTATGAATAACGATTAGTTATGTTGAATGCTGCAAGTTCTGCAGCATATTAATTAAAAAAATATAATTTCTCTTGCCTCTTTGTTGTTTACTAGTTTTCAGTTTGTTATTATAATGTTTAATGGACTGATATAACTCTTGCTGAATCTATTTTTTCGTTGAGATAATATATAGCAAATAAAAGTTGTGAAAGAGTTTAATTATCAGATCACTTGCCCCACAAACTGAAGAGTATATGCATTTGTTGTCGATCCATTTTGTTGAACTCAGGCACAAAAAAGAGCAAGAATACACAAGTTAAGACTAGAGAAGGGAGCTGCAAAGGCTGCTGAGGAGCTTGAGAAATGTGAGGACTCCTTTATCATTGTAACTTTATTATTTTTTGTGGGTTTACATTCTCCGAATGCTTTTTTCTTTTGTTGTATCTGTTTCAATGTAGATGATCCACACAATGACCCAAATGTATCAGGAGATCCATACAAGACATTGTTTATAGCCAGACTTGTAAGTTATATTGTCTAATGTAGTATTTGTTTGGCACCTTCGAGTTGCATATTGGTTGTTGTATCTCATTGGTGTTATCTTCTGACAGAGTTATGAGAGCACTGATAGCAGAATGAAAAGGGAGTTTGAGTCATATGGTGCAATCAAACGGGTAGGTGTTTTGAATATCCCAAAGGGATTCAGTAAGGATATCGTATATGCTAGGCTCTTGATATAATGTATTTTACTTCTATTTGACATCTTGACATGCTATTAAGCTTCAAAATGTATTTTCAATTTCAATACTTTTAAAATTAAGAACTAGCTTTTTTTATTATAATAGTAACACTACTTTTTTAAACCCTTTTTGTTAGCTGCTGATTAACCTGCTTTTTGTAATTTAAATGGTTCTCATGATTAACCATCTTGTCGTAAAGTTAATTAGTTACGCATAATTTTAATGCCATTCTGTCCAGAGTTTCAAGGGTATAAATTATGCATCTTGATTCAATTTGTAACTTTTGAGTGGCTTTGAAATGATAAACAATTACGTTACTGCCACCAGTATGTTGTTGATGGCTTTTTATATATTAGTTAGTTTCTTTAGTTATTTTCCACTTTGTTTCATCCTGCTGTTTTATGTGGAAAGAGGTCTTGGGGCATGGGGTAGCAATTGTTTTAGCTGCAAGTTTAGCATCTCAGTACACATCCCTGGTGATGATTGGTAATCTTCTGGAAATGGTAAATGTTTCTCAAAATTTCAATCAAACCCAATTCCCGTTCAAATGCTTTCTTCTGCATGGTAACTTAGCTGGGCAGATAAATGATGCAAAATTATACCTTTGGCCTTGTTTTCGAGCAAGAAAAGGAGACTGACAACTTCTGTTCTTTTCCTGCACTGGGTAAAATATGTTGGGAGTACTGCAATCTCTTCCTCTTTTGTTTAAATTCTTGGTTAACCTACTTTGATGTTGCTAAAACTTTATTTTTGGCTTTAACGGCCATGAAAACCAAATCAAGCCGTTGAGAAGATGTCATGGTATTTTTTTTATATTACCCATAGTTATTTTCATTTTGTCAATTTAAAAACAAATATCCCTGGTAAGGGGATACTAGTCAACAACTGGTTAATTGGGCCCAAATACATCCATTTTTCTGCAACCTTTGGCGGTGGTGATGCATCTTGCAATAGGAGCTTTTTGATTTAAAGGTGAGCATGGAAGGTGAGCATGGTTAATTAGGCATACTGCCTGTCTGCCATACCATTTAGGTTTTTATACTATTAGTATTTTATTTTGGTTGTATTTTAATGATTCTGAGGTGAGTGAGCATCTTTTATATTTTCTTTTGTGCTGTAGATCAGAATGTTCTCTCCTGACTATTCTTTCTCTTTCCATTTTCTTATGATTTAGGTTCGATTGGTTACTTACACTGACAAATAAACCCAAGGGTTATGCATTCATCGAGTATTTTCACACAAGAGACGAGAAAGGTTGATATTGGCTTAATGTGTTTTGTCTGGTTATTATTCCATATAACATGTAACTTTTTACTCACGTTTTTTATGTTAATTATGAATCTGCTTATAAACAAGCTGACGGTAGGAAAATTGAGGGTCAGAGGGGTGGTGGGCTGGGTACTACAAGAGTAGGGGGTGAAGAAGTTAATCAGCAACATTTTGGGAGGTAAATTGAGTGATTGCAATTTTTTAATAGCACTTCATATTTTAAATCCTACTGGCATTTCTAAATAGTGTGTAGTAGAAAAACAATTAAAAGTAAAAATTTAAAATGTTAGCAATTGTTATCACATTATTCTATAAAATGTATTATGTTCTTAATATCTTAGGCACTATGAAGCATGAACTCTGGACATGACACAGCCAATGTCTAAAATCTAGGACACGGGTACACCACATACACACACAAACATAGAGACTCCAATGAAATGAAATCTGAGTAACATGTAACAAAATATCTAAATTGATGGTATATTCATCTTTTTAAATCAACTTTCTATGTTTTTTCAAGTGTATGAATTGTGTAAAGGTTACAACTTAAATGTTCAAACCAACAAAAATAATTTTGAAATTAGACACCTAATAAGAAGTGTTGAACAAGTATCGGGGTGTGTTAGTGTCGGAAACGTGTTCAACAAGGCGACACAAAGAACAAGATTGGTGTCTGTTCTTCATAGCTTAGGCATAAATTTGTAGGTGTTATATTTGATTGAGTTATTTCCTATGCAATTCTCGTTTTGTAGACCTGGGGATTCTATTATTCTTCTATAGCACTTGTATGGAATTCTTTAAGCCTTTTACAACACCCATTTGTGTAAATTGAACCATGGCAGAATGTTATGCTTATCTATTGGAGAAATCTGACAAGTAACATACCTCTATGCCAACCCTCCAGTGAAGTAGTAGTTCTCATTGTCAGAAATAATTATCATTTTTGTGTCAAGAAATTATCTGCATTTAACATTTCTTGTTGTGACTGTTAAATTGGCTTGCTCAATTTGCAATTGCTTCATACTTAACATGTCTTAATGTTTTCAGGGAGCAACAGCAGTCAGGTCTTTCTCGTTCTGAAGAACCTAGAGCACAAGAGGATCATCATGGTGATCGGTAAGAATTTGGATGTTTCCATTGATTATGGTACTTAGCAAATGACTGCTGATCATACCATAATTTGTTGACAATAGAGGGGGCTATGATTCTGTGCATTAATTTTTGCAACATTGAGGATTTTGAAACAATATTCTTTCTCCCAATGTTATATAAGTCATTAAATTTGAGCTGTTTTTCTGACACCATTTTAGGGACAGAGAAAAGTCAAGGGAAAGAGGTAAGGACAGACACAGAGAAAGTGAGTGGTCATGTGAGCGATCTAGTGGTAGGGCCAGGGATCGTGATTATAGAGGGGATAGGCACTACAGAGATTGGGATAGGAATATGGACAGAGACAGGGAACGAGAGAGAGATCGGGACGTGATCGTGGTCGAGAGCGTGATTAGGATAGGGATCATGACCAGGACCGCGAACATGACCGTTATCGTGAAAGAGATAGGGATTATGAAATTGGGGTAACTGATCGAGGACACTCACATAATAGAGAGACTGATTGTGATCACGTTGAATCTAAACATGATAAGGAACATCATGGTGAAAGAGAGCATGACTATGAACCTGAGGATGGTCGTGGTTGGTACAACCAACCTGGGTATGGGCATAGCCATGCAGATCCCAACCATGATCCTGATCACTAGGAGCATCATTGAGGAAGGGGGCAATATGATGAGGGAGATGACCATGGTGACCATTACAACCAATATCCTGATCGTGGTAGGAAAGAAGATGACTACCATACTGAACATGCAAAATCTTAATCACGTGACAGGGAGAGAAATCGTGATATGGACCATGAATATCGTCACTCAGATTTCTCATTCTCAGGAGTATGATTACTAGGAATGAGCATAGCACTGCTCAACTTCACTGGTAAGATTCATGATGTACATTTCAGTATACTATTTTGGCTATGGTTAATTGTCAGCCGGTATTAGGTTAATTGTCAGTCGGTATTAATCCTGGATTGATTCTTAGGAGCTATTAATGGGTTCAGGCATGGAGTGAACAAAGCACAACAAAGGAACTCAGCTGTTGCAATCCATATTTACTTGCTGCTTTTCATGTTTGATGTTGAAAGATTTACTGCCCCAGCTTTAGTTTTCTCAGTTTTTCAATATGGACGCGTACTGCTTATATTGGTGACTGTTGCTGGTTTTATTTTAATTTTTTTTTGTTCCAGTTTTTGTGGGAACAAATCTTGATTTTATGTTTTCGTTGGTCTGTTGTTATCTGCATGAGACTAGTTTGAGTTTGTTAAGAGTTGCTTATATTACAAATTATCAGCAGACCTAGCCCTTGCTACACCAATTTTAATCTAAACTCTGATTGAGCCCTCAAGAACCGGCTTTTTGACCGGAAGTGTGCAAAGGAATTGTGTTGGTTGTGTTCTACCCGTTTTTGTTTAATTTTTTTACAACATTCCTTCTTTTTTTTTAACAAGTTACAATATTCCTAAAAACAAGGAAAGTGTAAATAGAATTCTTCAGAATTTTCATGGACGATTTGGTTGCGCGACAGCAATGTGCAAGTTCGATGTGCACTATAGTTGGGCATATTGGCTTAAGTTGGTCGAATAATTTATAAGGCCGTTAATTGACAAAAAACTAAAGAGATCATTGACAAAAATATAAAAAAAAATTCCATTGCCGGGAATCGAACCCGGGTCTCCTGGGTGAAAGCCAGATATCCTAACCGCTGGACGACAATGGATTTTTGTAACGTTATCTCTTTTTTTACTTACTTATTTAAGTATTTATGACGGTAAAATTATTTTACCAAACACCTATTTGAATGCAGAAAAAAAAAAAAAAAAAAAAGCAAAAGAACGAAATAAATAAGTAAATCACGATGAGATAAAAACAAAGAAAGAAGATGTCATCGTGGTGAGGCTTTCACGGAAAAGGGCGCCAACCTTCTGGTAGCTTCAAAGAGGATTTATTCTTTATGGGAAGGTAAGGTGTGAACCATGAGAGGAAGTGAATAGATTAAGTAGTTGAGATGTTATGCAGGATTTTTTTTTTTATCCACAAATGTTAAGTATTAGTTTTGTTAGCGAGAAATTCGACTCAGTGAATAAACGTCTTTTAAAAAAAAATAGACAAACAAATGGTAAATAGTTAAAATAAAAAGATAAAATTTAGGTAGAAACATGATTACAAGGTGAATGTTTTTTGACCTGTCGTTCATACAATTTGAAGTGTAAAATCAATTTTTATATGAAAATATAATAGAAATTATTATTTATGAAACACAATTTGTAGCTTAAGGATTTTGCAAAGAATTAACATTAATGGTCAATAGATATATTCATATGCGGTAGATGTAACTATTTCTTTTATACCTAATTAGTTTGACAATACATGACTCAATTTTAGTTAGATATTGTTACAACTTATTTATATGACTTACTTATTAATGGCATTTATGGGAAAGTTTGAAGGGTTTAACTTGTTTAAAACAAGTCATTCATATTCTTAAATAGTCTAGTCACTCAAATTGAATGAATTTCTATATGGATTGAAGCAATTCGTATACATGTGGTATATATAACTTCTTAATTATATATTTGAGTTAAGGTATAAAGTATCTTCATTTGTTCACATATTTTCATAAAAAGATTTGTAATTGGGTTTGGTATAATTATTATTTATGTTGACACTTGAATATCGTTAGGATGCCCGAAAGCTAGCAGTGAATTCGAGCTAGAAAGAATATACCTTTTTCTTTAATCATAAGGTTAGTAAAATGCAAACAAAAATCTATTTTGGATTTAAAAAAGATGAAGAACTACCTATTCCCAATCTTAGTATAATTGAAGCATTGTGTGTGTTTTTTTACGATGGGAAGCATTATGTTATGTTCTAAGAATGTAGTTTCATGAGTCATGACAATAGTCACTACCTTAAAAAATTTGACAAATTTGTAGTTGCCCCATTCAATCTATTGCCCCAAAATTTACTTAACAAAATATTTGGATTTATATATTTTTATTATCAACAAATATTAATCATTAATTTATTAATTTTTGTTAGTAGAAGAATTTAAACTCACGATTTTTTTTTTGTTTCTACTCAATCATTTAGTTAATCTTATAATTCTTTGAATTTATATACTTAGACCGAAACATGTTAGAGTCTCATAAAAACTGTCACAAAAAAAAATAGAGGTTATTATTGTTTTTGGTTAAAGAATATCATTTACATTATTGATCTGAATTTTCAAGCGTATACGTATGGTATGAGATCGAAAATAAGACTGGGTGATCTTTTTCTATACTTCTTTGATTCTAGAAATTAATTTGTACATTTCTTGAAATAAAAAGGGAGGTGTAAGCATAGAATTACTCAGAGACTTTTCGTGGACGATTTGCTTTTATGACAGTAAAGGGCCATTTTAAGGTATGGATGGACCTGTGTTAATTTGCTAGTTCGGTGAGTAAAGAACACTATCTTTTATTATTGGGCCTATTGGCTTATAGTTAAATCACAAAGCCGTTAATTGACAAATAATTGTGTAAACAAAGGTAAAGATTAAAAAAAAGAATAGTAAATAAATTTCCATTGCCGGGAATCGAACCCGGGTCTCCTGGGTGAAAGCCAGATATCCTAACCGCTGGACGACAATGGATTGTTGAAGCATAGTTACCTTAATGTTTATTTATAGCTAACTGGCTATAGCACTAAAATAAAATTAATTTATCAAACCCCTATTTAAATACAAAAATAAAAAAGCATAATAACCGGAAAAGAAATCATAATGAGATTAAAAAAAAAAAAAAACAGAAAAAAGAAGATGCCAACGTGTTGAGGCTTTCGTACTTTTCATATCTACGGGTTCCAATGTTGAAAGCACTTACCAATAAACTCAGCATATAATAAATAAATTATTTAAGTATATTATATAAAAATAAAAGGAATAAACTATGGACACTAATGCTTTTAAAATGCAAACTTGAATTTCTTCCAATCCCATGTATGATGTAGGACTCATGTACGTCGTGGGATCATTTATTAATGTGTAAAATGCGTTGAAGATTTTAATTAATTAGGACAACATTGATGCCATTATATTTGCAAGGATGTCGTTGCTGTCGCAATTTGTTCTGCATGCTTGTCATTGCATCCTGAAAGACCCTTTCATTTCTGGCACTATTGGATTTTTTTTGGCTGGTATTCATCTACACTAACCTAGTGAACTTATCCTAACTTCTTTTCACGTGTAGTGTTCAAAAAATTGCCATTCAAGAGGCATGGAAATGGAATTTCTCTTACGATATTGAGGAATTCTTATGATGTTCTGCCATGAGTTTTTTTTTTTTTGAATAAACTCCTCTGCCGCCAAGGTAGTTAATTGTGGAGCTACATAATTTGCAAATGTAAACTGTTGCTGTACACTATTCGATAATCAAATACTCCATGTACAATTGCATGCCAGCTGTCTATGCAAAATATGATGTATCCAGGGTTCCTGCTTTTCAAATTTCTTGTATAATTTTCTGGCTCCAGACTTTTTGGCCAAGATATAAATTTCATTGTTCTTCCTCTCAAATTCATACATGAAGTCAACGCATTAATCATTTGATGATGAAGAACAATTTTCAAAATGAGATGTACATTTGTTGTGGTATAGCTTTGCTCTCCTAACTGATGCCAAATTGTTAGGTGTTTAAAATAAATGTAATTTACTTTGCAACAAGAAAATTGTGTGTTTCTTTTTTAGTACGACATTGAGAATTCAACCTAAGTCTTCATGCATTTATTCCAATTCTCTCACCAATAGACTGACCCAATGGGCCTGTTAAGAACTCGTGTATTGGAAAGGTGTAAACAAAATTCAATCAAATTTCAACTTATTTGGAAGAGCTAGACTGTGAGTACATAAGGAGAAATTTTATTCCGTTCCTTTATATTCCCTTCTCCTGGGTCGTCTTCTTCAAACCTTCTTGTTTAGCTTAATTTAGTAGTACTGGATTACAATACAATTATGAGTAGGGACATATTTAGAAATTAGACAAGTAATTAAGGGACAAAAGTAAATAAATTGTCACATATATAATTATATTTTTTTTATGCATATTTATGATATCTCTAAGGGATTACAATCTTTACCATATCCAACAAGTGATCCATCACTCTGATTTTAATCGATCTGTTCCATAAGTTTGATCGTGTGTTGAGCACTAGATATGAGGGAACCCCGACTGCCTACATACTAAATGGCAATTGACTTTTCGTTGTGGCTTTGCTGAAAACATATTATAACTTTTATGTTTCGTCAAGCATGATGTATCAAACTAGTTTATAACGTACTAGAGGCCTTTATAGGTATGAGTCATCTATGAACTTAAATTGACCTAAACTAATCTGAATCGTTTGAATTTGATCATCTATATATTTTGGTCAAAATCAAATCGAACTAATAAAAAATGTTCATGTGCAAATTGAATCACATGTTTAGATTTATAAATCTGATCAAAATCGAATCAAACCGATCAAAATTTTCGGAGTTGTTTGGTTTGACTTTAAATACTGATAATATTAAAACTCCAAGTGTTGGAACTGTAAGTATTGAGACTACTAGTACTAGAACTTTTTAAATTATTACTTTGAGGTACATTGTTATTTGCTTTACCTTTTTTGCATATTTATTTTTTCTGTCATGTTTATAATAATAATGAATCATATTTTGTTCATTTGTTTTAGTAAATCTAGTTGCAACAAATTTGATTGCAGCAAAAATTATTGCGACAAATTAGTTTGTATGAAATAGTTGTTATTTAAACTATTATAGTAAATTTTATTGAAGATTTTTTATTTTAATTTGTATTAGCCTATTTTAGAATATTAGGTTGATTGTATTAAATGAATCAATTTTACTAGTTTTAGACATTTGATAATATTGTGTTAATTGGATTGGATATTTGGATGAATCGTGATATGAAATAGTAGTTCTAAGGAAAAAAAAAGATTAATTATAAATGGATAACTTGTTGATCCGAACTGTTCATGAAAGAGTTAGATTGAATTTTAAAAAAATTATGAAAATCAAACCGAATCAAATTGATTAAATTTGATTGAATTAAATTTTAAATTTAACCAAAATTGACTTGAACCGATTAGTGAACACTCCTATAAAGGACACTTTCATATGACTGAAAAGTTGTTTATCATGAATATTTTTATGCATGGCACTTGTTTATAAATAAACATAATACCAAAGCAAGAAACACCACGTGCATCATGCTTCTCCTTGTGCTCGGGTAGAAGATAATAAATTTTGTTTGTCTGTCTCCCTAATTTGAATTCGCATTAGTGTTTAAGTCAAATAATTTGTTTTATTTTCTCTTCATATATGAAATCCTTTCCCATTCGGCTGGTGGGTTATGGAATGATCTTTTGCATATGTATATAATAATACTTGGGTTGCTTTCTAGCTCACTTATATGACATATATCCCGGAACTGGAAATTCATATATATTCAATATATATTGAGCTTGTGGATTAGAAAAAGTTGGTTTGGTTAGAGGAGTAGAATTTATATTTTTTTATATTAGGTCAAACATCATTACAAGTGTTCCTCCAACTCATTAGATCAATGATTAATACTACTTGTAATATGTGACTATCGTTGATCCAATAGAATTTTGTATCCAGTAAGATTAAACATGAATTTTCCAAGGAAAATTATTTTTACTCATATGAACTTAACGGAACTTTACACTATTACGTCAAGCCTTTAGGTTACAAGGAGTGGAATCTATCTAACAATGATGCATACTTAAGTAGATATCTCTTTTAAAATAAGAGAATCAAAAGTACAAATTTAAAAAAATAAAGAGACTAAATATTTTTATTTTAAAATAGAGAATCAAAATTATGAATTTTAAAAAATAGGAAAACCAAAATTACATTCAAACCTACTTTTCATGATATTCTTACTTTTATATTTCTCCATCATATTTATAATATATTTTTTCATATTAAAAAAAAGTGAAACCTCACCAAAAAATATTTATAATATTTTTCTTTAGTTACCTTTTTCCATCATATTAAATTACCTATCTTATTTTGTATTTCTCTTTTTCTCTTCTTATCTCTTATATAAGGAAGGTTTCGAAAAAACTGTTGAATAGTATATAGCATTAGTCTCCAATCATTACAAAGTATGTTTAAACAAACTCACTCAGTATATAGTTGATTCATTGTGATGGAAAAAGATAAAAGAATTTATGTACTTCAATTTTTATAGTAATTTTCTCATTTAACTTGTCTAAACATTAATTTTAACTTGTAAAAAAAAATACTCATAAATAAGTGATGGACCTTATGGTCTACATGGTTGCATAAAGGAGAGGATGCAAATACATATGTGATGGACCTTACAAAATTTATATCCTAGTCGTGGTTAATTATGAGCCAAGGCAAAGGGCTTTTCCTTTTCTCTTTACGAATGATCTTTAAATCCTATATTTTGCATTAAAGCTTTGTAATAAGAATGACTTCTATATTGTCAGTTTTATTCTTCCGCCTCACTTACTTATTGTTCCTTGTCTACTTTATTGTATATTTAACCTTCGAATCTTTTCTTTACTCTTCTTATTTAATTTTTATTTAAGAAATATAGAGTTATACGCGCCTTTCTTTTTCTAGTAACTTTACTTTAGACTCAAATAGAAGTAAAAATATCTAATTTTAACAATGATTAAAAATATTAGTTAAATTCATTTTTTTTATTTCACACAACAAATCACCGTTAGTCATATTTAAGTAAGAATATTTTTAGAATAATAACATTAGATAAGATTGAATTAGTTAAAATTTATTGATATTTAAATCCATGTACTTTTTTATTTATATTTTTGAATTCAAGGATAATATAAGAATAACACGATTGATTAAATCATATTATTATATAAGATCTTTTTAATTAATCCGGACCCTTTAATAAAATTGGTTAATTTAGTTAATTATATTAAATTTATTAATAATGTATATTATTTTTTTTAAAATCCTTTATTTCTCTTCTAACTTAATAATTTTTCAACTCTTTTTTAATGAAAAATAGTTTTTCACCTAATTAACTAATGTTTGAAAAAAGAATATTATAATTAATTAAAGGTATTATTATAAAAAAAAAAGTACCATAATTAAAAGAATGTGTTATAAAAAGGAACAAGTAATAAATAAGTGATACCATTGAGACAAATTAATTTATATCTCTTAATTAAATAGTATGTGATAATGTGCGTTGTGCGTGAGACTACTCAGATCATGGTGTGGGCATGTTTTGAGCCACACCAGTGCGTGAGGAACGATTGAGGTCCCCCCAACCATGGGCCCTGGGGGCAACTTCCCCTGCTCTTTCTCTTCAATGCCCCAACACACATTTACATCAACTTCTTTGTACGTTCTCATTAATCACCCCCTGCTCTTTCAACATTCAACTTTCAACTTTGAAGCTTAATTTGTTTGCTTTTTGTTTCCTTCTTGCAATTGAATAAAAGCCCTTCGTGTGTCAGCACAGGCACCTCGTTTGTGTCAAAGACATAAAAGGCCGGTTGTTGGTTGGGTTCGGGGTGTACTTGTGGGGAGTGTGGACCGGAACATTATTGGACTTAAAAGCTCTTATGCATGCCAGATTGCTGCAGAGTGAGAATTGTGTTTTTCTATCTTACACTCGATGTTATGTGGTCTCCTAAAATACCCTACAGCTTAAATAACAAAAGTGTAAAAAATCAACTACCATTAGATTATCAACTTAAAAAGAGATTTTGAGTTGGAATCCTATATTTATAACTATGTTAAATATATTATATGTCCTAGAGACTTAGAACAAATCCATTCAACGAGAAAAACACACTTTTCGAGGCATGAACAAGGAAGCAACATGAATGTTGCGTTTGGAAAAATGTTGGTTACGGTAAACAGAACATTTTACAAACACGTGCATACAGTGTTCTTATCCGACTCAATTAGGATAATTTCTAATGCTATTTAAAACAGAAAGTGCAGAGAATCTGAATACTATTATATGCGCTAGGGACACAATATTCAACTCAAATATTTAAAGTCAAACGGCAATTACTGTAGCCTTCTGCCATGTACTCCCACCCCAAACTTACTCTTCATCTTTCGCTATCAATTTATCTGGCTTGTATTGGCTAGGGTATTTATTAGGACTTTTCATGGTCTCAACGTCAACTGAAATTTCAGTACTGAATAATCTTAGTAGCTTAATAACTCTATATATATATATATATATATAATTGTTAAATATGAGTTATTTTTATAATAAAAATATATTGAAATATCTTTAAAAATATTTATTTAGCAGTTATTTTTTACTTAAATGATAGGAATAGAAATTTTTATTATTTATGACTTGCATATATGAAAATGATAGATTAAAAGAGGAAAATATCGAAAAAATATCAAAAAGAAAAATTTTTAGATTCACTTCAACAACTATAAATAGAAAGCTAGACCACAGAGTCTAAGACCACGAAAAAACCCACTCTAGTAGGGGTTTCATTTACTCCCTTTTTTTTCTTTCACCCATTTTATTTCATCCGTTTTTGTACCCTAGTGTAAAGCCTTCAATGACCATAAGTGGTTAAACCCCTAATTAGGACCTAACAAGCCTAAAATGTCAAACGATGTATGATGTATTTCTCATATTTATCAATGCAAAAGGAGTCATTTCCAGGTTTTTTCTATTCTATGATCTTTTCTATTTTATCTTGCATTCTCATATTTACATTCTTTTAGGGGTTAGACACTCGAAAGAGGGTAACTTCTAATAAAGGTTTAAAGAAAATATGCATGAATAAGGTTCCTGAAGATGAGGTGGTGGAGAAGTTCCTGAAGAAATACTTCCGAGAGTCCAAGACTGTTGAGGGAAAGGTGAAAATCTCATCCTTCCACCAACACCCTCATGAATCGCTGAGCGAAGCCCTTGATCGCTTCCATGGGTTACTCCTGAAGACTCTTACACATGGGTTTAGCGAGCTAGTCCAGCTCAACATCTTCATTGACGGCTTGCAATCCCATTCCAAGCAGCTCCTCGATGCCTCAGCTGGTGGGAAGATCAAGTTAAAGACTCCAAAAGAAGTTATGGAGCTAATAAAGAATATGGCGGCCGGTGATCATGTCATTCTCCGTGATCGAGCCTACATGCCTACAAAGAAAAGTCTTCTTGAGCTCACTTCTTAAGATGCTATGTTGGCTCAAAACAAGCTCCTGGCCAAGACCTTAGAGACTCTCACAACAACTCTAAGTAATCTTCCTCAATAACTGCATGTAATGCAACATTCTCCATCTTTAGTCATGCACAATAAGAGATGCAACATCTGTGGTGACACTCATGAGTCAGGCTCATGCATGGTCCAAGACGACGCATCCAACGCAACATTATCATATCTTGAATTTTTTTTATGTTAATCTTTTATCTTTCTTATCTTTCACTTTTCTTATCTTATCTTTTTTCTTTATCTTCTATTTTTATCTTTAAATTTTTTATCTTTTCTTTTAAACTTTTACCTTATCTTCTATCTTTCTTTATCTCTTATTTTAAATTTATTATCTCTTGTTTGTAAATTGAGTTTGCATCAATCTAAGTACAAATAAAGTCCTTGTGGGTTCGA